>NC_134930.1:2517694-2549336 GCF_051020765.1 Lasioglossum baleicum
GGGACAATTTAAATTAACAGTATCGAAGAAAAAAATACTGCAAACCCGGATAATGATGAGTTGTATCGTTTGCGAAAAACTAATTAAGACAATTTATTTTGCAACATTAGTATGCTATAACAAGGAACCAAGCGAGCAACGACCCTACGATGTTGGTTTGAGGCGACGCCATATAGCAAACATTTTGATAAGTAGAAAACTATTGAATTTCCCTGAAAACATATAATCTTCTTAAAATGTACACTTAATAATGATAATAATATACTACAACTAACTAATCGGGAAGTTCTTTGTGTGACTCTTGGAGAGTCACACACCAAATAACATCCGTACCACTAACCTTCTCGCGAGCTCGCAAAGCGAGCGAGCTACGACAACCCTACTTGCGAAGCGAGCGAGCAACAACACCCCTCTAGTTTTGTATTTATTATTGACGGTTTATTGCCGCTTATATAGATGAGAAGGTCGTCGGCGTAGGCTATTGCACCTTTATGGTTGTCGTCATTTAGGTCGTACAATGATAATAAATCACTTATATATAGACTAAATAGGATGGGGGAATTGACCGTTCCCTGTTGTAAACCATTCCGGACCATGAAGTTCTGGGGGAGGTGTTTTGTCCTTCTGTGGCCTGGAACTTTTTGTTGTGAACCATGCACCAAATCATTTTGATGAGGTGAGAGGGAAACTTCTTTTTGAGTAATTTAAAGAAGAGGCCATCCAGCCAAACTGTGTCGAAGGCCTTTTCGAGGTCAATGAACTCTACCACCTGAGCCACTGACCCGCCTCCCCCCACTACCTAACCCTAACTAATTCTGATCGCATCATCTTTTCATCCTATATAGCCGTCATACAGAATTTGAACAAGCAATGGAAAAATCATGAGATCAGAATTAGTTATGGTTAGGTGGTGGGGGAGGCGGGTCAGTGGCTCAGGTGGTAGAGTGTCTGATTCGTAACAGGAAGGCCAGGGTTCGATTCCCGGGTGTGGCATAAATTTCCAAGGTGGTTTTTTCTCCTGCTACGGGCTCGGTACCTACTGTCGGGGTCATAGGGCAACCAATGGCAACAATTTCCCCTTTATCCAGGGAATCGGTGAACTGTTGGAAGCCCAAGTTGGCCATCCCGCCTCATAAGGGAACCCGCCGCTGCTCTATCTCCCCTGTTTGGGGGATAGAGTAAGGAAAAGGGGGTGGTCAGCGAACAAATGGTACCACTGTGGAAACTAGGCACGGACCCTACTAAAAATGGAATCCAGAAACGCAAGCGGACTTAAGAAACTATACGTATATAACGTATAGTAAACGTACTATACCTGCAATGGCGCTGGTGTTGTGCCGTTGCAGGTATAGTACGCGCAGTCCCATTGAAATACACAGAAGAAACCCAAAACGGGGACGGAGCGAAGGCGCAGGTAGGCAGAGGAGGCGTCTAGTGGGCAAAGACCTTGAAGGTCTTTGCAGACTATACCGACACGGCAGCTACCTGCAACGGACCGCTAGGCCGTTTTGGGTCTCTCCTCTGTATTTCAATGGGGATGCGGACAATAGGCCGAATCGGCGCAGCAGGTAGACGGGATAGAGCGGCTACGTATCGGAACGGGGAAAAGTGCGCACACGATATCTGCCAGCGCCGACATTTCACTTTCTTCTATATAGTTTCCATGGAGGTGCGCGCACTAGACCGGCACCGTTCAGCACCGACACGACGTGCAACGTCTTGGCAAAAGGGACATTCTCGGCGAGAATGTTTTGCCGGCCGCTCGATGTGGTGTTCGAACGGAAAACGACTAAAGGAATAAAATGAAGATCGCAAACAATAGAATTGGTTCGTTGATTTCGTATATTTGTCAATTCATGGCAATTTTAGTTATACTATAGTTAGTTATTTAAAGTTTTAAATATTTATAAAAGAAATTTTACTCGCATAACATAAAAATACTGCCAATTTTGCGATGATTGTTATTCAGATGCCATAAACAATAGTCTCTTTTTAATTTGATAAAAAAATCATTTATAAAAAGTTCATATTTTATCACAAGGAATGCAGTAATCGTTGGATTTCACAAAAGTTATTCGGGAAATCTAGTTAATTGAAAATATTAAATTTGCATATGTTCTATTTACAAACAATCATTATCGATGATAGACATTATCATTGACTGATAAATATCCATTATAACGGACAACAATTCTTTTTGGTCATATGGAACCGCTATCGATGATGGAAATAATTTTTGTCTATTACTAGAGATGGGGGGGGGGGGGGCAGTATTCAAATACAAAATTATTCAAATAATTTTTGAATAAAAGATAAATAACTATTATTCTTTATTCGAAGGCTCGAATACAAAAGTATCTTTTATTCAAAAATTATTTGAATAATTTTGTATTCGCCGAGAATTTATTCGAGCTTTGAATAAAATTTTTATTCTTTATTTTTATTCTATTTTCTCGAAAATGAATAAATCCATGAATACTTTCGGCCAGCTCGAGGCTACAATGAACACGACCGACGCCCGAGGGTCGAGCCCTGAGGCCTGAGCCCAGAACACAATAGTAGTGCAATAAACACGGCCGGGCAATCCCCCGGCCAGCCAGGTAGCTCGGCATGAAACCGCTAAGGAGCGAATGCTGAACTTATTAATTTTCCGTGCTGCCCTCACGAAAGTCACACGAGCCACTTCGTGGCGTTCTGCCGATTAAGAAAAGCCTAAACTCGACGGAGTTAGGACCGTTTCTAGTGGTTTTATTCATTAAAGTATGCTCGAAATTTTTGTTCAAATAATTTTCTGCCCATCACAAATTTTCTGCCCAAAAAAAGGATCCATTTAAGAAAATTAATTTGTTTCGTGAAATTCCTCCCCCCACCATTCGAGTCCTGAAAAATACTTACACCATATTATTGTTCCCTCCATACTGAACAATTTTTGTAAACTAATTTTTTCGTAACTTTAGCGTGTCACGAGATATTTCCGTCATTGGATAAACAAAATACCCTATATATAATTTCTTATAACATGCATACATTCTATATATGGATATAGAATATAGCCATAAATATGATTTTGACTTGGACCTAACTTGACTCTCGCATGATCAGTAGCCCAAATTTTCTGTCCTCGACAATGATTCCTAATAGTAATAGACAAAAATTATTTCCATCATCGATAGCGGTTCCATATGACCAAAAAGAATTGTTGTCCGTTATAATGGATACTTATCAGTCAATGATAATGTCTATCATCGATAATGATTGTTTGTAAATAGAACATATGCAAATTTAATATTTTCAATTAACTAGATTTCCCGAATAACTTCATAAGTTTAGGTCTAAAGCACCACATATTCGAGCGTTCAGAAACGCGGTTTCCAGACCACATAAAATGACAGTAATACTCTGTCCAACAAAATCAATCTTTTTTCATGTTCTACAATTACTGTTGGGTGTATCCTATAGAGTTTTTTGCGCTGATTCTGAATCTGCCCTTAATTTTTCTCCTAGATGCACAGTTTTTGAGAAACATGACTTTAAGATAAGAAACGTATTTTTCAACGTTAAACAAATATTGTGATGTTATTATAAAAGATATTGAATTGTTCTTTACAGCAAAAGATTCTGTAGACTTTCGCGAATCCAGTGATACCCAATACTAATATATTATGATTCTTTAAACATGTTTAAATAATCATTAAAGACGGAGAGACACCACTTTTGCACAAACTTTTGAGAATATTTTTCAGTTTATCTGAAAAAATAAGGGTCCAGGGGAAAATCGAACTATATTACGCGATAGAGCAGAGTTTTATCTTGAGAAACCGCCCTATGAAGTTTGCAATGTCGACGTTTTTTCGAACCAGAAAGCAAAATATCTTCGCTCGACATGATTTGCCGCCAGCGCAGTGGTGTTCACCACTAGAACGGTCTGGATAAGGTCGTTCGATGGGTTATGGCCAGTTACTGCGCGGCGCACAGTGGGTAAAATCGACGTTCTAGCTGTTCACGCCTATTTCACCACTATTTCAATACATAAAGACCACATTAAATAGGTCGTTGGATTCGTCTTGCCGTCAGCTATAACATTATTGAATAAAAAATATATAGTTATAAATAAATAATGAAGATGACTACAATTTTTTATTGAAAAAAAATTTTTTTTGGAAATTTTTTGTATTGATATTTGTAAAAGACTGTGTACTGATTACTTTTCGTAGGAAACATTTTTTTGTCACACCACCCGAAATGTCTGAAAACTCGTGTGAATAATGAATAATTTGGCCACGATTTCGATCGAACTCACCACTGTGCGCGTGTCACGCGACGCTTTAAAATATCATAACTACGGTTCCCCGGGTCGTCCCGGGTATAAATTTTGCACGATCTTTTAGAGGAGATCTTGCCGAAAATGTTCCACTTTGTCAGACCATGGGACTCCCCGGGAATGACAACTTTATCCCTTGTCAAAGGTGAAAAACTTCGACGATTTTCCTTAGTTGATTAAATATTTTTGTTCATAATAAATTATGAACAATGACGTTTAGTTTCTGGTGCGTTCTCAACATAGATATACATTCTTCATATAAAAAAAAATTGGTCGCTTAATCTTCAGTAGGTTTTTCAGGACATCATTATGAAGAAAAGGAATTTTTTCGGTGATAAATCGTATCTGAAAAAGTTTGATCTTTGAACGTTTATTGTAACGAGAGTTTTTAATAGCTTTAATTAATATTATCGTTTTCGAATGTAATAGACATTTAAGAAACATTGTGCATTCGTTAAAAATCGATATGAGGACTTTGAGTTTTTAGCCCGTGAACAGCTAGAACGTCGATTTTACCCACTGTGCGGCGCGGCGAACGCCCGCGCTAGTGGTGAACGCCACTGAAAGTGTCGTTCAGTGTCGTTGCGGTGCCGATCCGTCAGTAGTGTACGGAAAAGACCACCACCGCGGTGCCTTTTTGCCCGCGCGGTCCGTTGCAGGTAGCCGCCGTGTCGGTATAGTCTGCAAAGACCTTAAGGGAAAGGCCGGGTGGACGGAGCTAATAGCTGAACACCGACCAGAACCGAGGATGATGGTCACATCCAAACAATCAGCCATATTTTCTAGGATGTGTCAAGCCCACCCAAGAAGGAAGATCTCGATGAACCTGATATCAAATCTCTCAGGAGACAGATTTCGGTGAAGTTGGTGAACCCTTCCTTCTCAACATCCCTTCCGACTCACAGCACAGGCGGTGGGATTAGCCCTAGGGGAGGGTGTGGGCAGGTTTCTGGACTATCCGGAAACAGAGTAGGGACGGGCTTCAAAACTTGACACATTCGACATGAAAATTATGGTGAAGTGGGGGGAGTCTGAAAGGGCAGGCGAGACACCCTGCAGGTCTGAAGGTGAGGGGGCCCGATGTTCACACCGAGCCGTAAAACAGCTCAAAAAACTGACAAATTAGGTAGCATGGCCCGTCTCATCAATGATGACCGACCCGTCTAGTAAGTCAACGACTCTGAAAATGGCCCGAGCCGAATAAAACAGAGGGGGCGGCTGAAAAACGTGGATAACTGCAACCCGCAAAAGGGCCGAGTGCCGGCAGCGCCAATTGTGAAACTGGTTGGATCCGGTGTGCCCAAAGGAAGCGAGGGGCGGCCGACCCGCCCTTCCCCGGCAATAACCCCACTACTACTACTACTACTAGGTGGCGGGGGGCGGAGAGGTCCGGCCGTTAGGCCAGCCCGACCACGCATACGAAAATCCAGAAGCACCCTATATATGTATGACTAGAATGACACTGTGTTTTCTTTCTCATCTCCGCAGCGTGTTTAGAAGCAAAATGTAAACAAACGCCGTGCGGGACAGGCTTACGTTGATGCGGAGCGTGCAGCAATACGAAAAATCCAATACTGTATAAGCGACAGTTTTTTGCGAATATCTCGAAAACTAAAATCGAGCGGCGGTAACATGTATAGGAAAAAGTTGTTCAAAACGTAGAAATCTATAACATATTTAAATTTCATCAAAATCTGAGATGAGACCCTCTTTCTAAGCAATTACCAAAAAATATTCGTGCCAGGTCCATTGACACCATGCACGTTACGTAACAAATATTTTTTGCATCACAATAACCTGAAGAGATATTTAGGTGTCCTGTTTTAGACGAAACACCCTATATATTCGCCATATTCAAGTTGATCTTCCAGATACATAGTACAGGTGTATGCAAAATTTCAAAATTTCCCTCTGCCTGTGTAGAATCTATGACCAATATAAAAAAATCTCTTCATATTAGACAACTTTTCTCTACTATATTCTAATTTTTTGTAATTTTGAGAGATGGTAGGGTTCTATATGTATAGCAAGATCCAATTGTGTTGTATTAATTTCTAGTGATTCCTCAGAGTTGCCGTTAGAGTGCAAAGGATTAATTAAGAAGAATAAAGCGTCGTTGCAGCACTACCAACATCAAGCTCACGGTCACGTGTTCTTTTGCAATTCCATTTATCCTTGTTCGTAGCGATCGATAAAAACGACGAGCAACGCGCACGATCTCGCGCTAATTACAATTCTCATCGTCTGTTCCGGCGTTCGTTCTTCCATGTGACAGCAGCGGGCCAGGTCCTGGAGACCTGCGTGCTCACAGAATTTATGAGCGTCGCCGTCTCATCCGTGGTTTCAGTCGCATCGCTCAAACATTTTTCCACCACGTTCCTCCCTTTACCTTCCGTTTATGCACCCCGGCTCCTTTCACACCTCGCATCGCTACCTTTTTTTTCGCTAGCTGCCAGGCCAACCGTGACGCCGCGATATCTCGCGGTCAGCAACGAACAGCCGACGTGAATGTAACAAACGGGCATCGAAGCATTTTCAGAACGCGAGTCAAGCCGCGGATAAACTAGAAAATATTATTCCGTGTTATATCGTATTTCCAAAATCGAAAATATCTTTATAATGAGTAACGTGCTAAAACAGTTGAGCATTAATTAAGGGACTGAGAAAATTACTATGTTTGTTTGCATAAATCGATGGTATCATATATGGGGGTCCAAGAAATGTCGGAAAAATTTGAATCCTGAAGTCATGTGAAGTAATCTCTTCCTTTACGAATATGTTCTCCGCGGCTTTGTTAAAGAATTATTAACGAAAAACCATGGACCAATAATAACGCGGCTACAGCGGACGGATTCTGGATTGGATTTATCAAATGTATTTAGAAATAACCCCTTTCAAAGTTTTCCGACATTTTTGGGACAACCTGTATAATAATTTAGGCAAAGGACAGCTGGTCAAATGTGCTCCAAAATAAAATTGAGATTTCTTCATACCATTCGGCAGGAGTCCCTAAAAATATCCTCTGTGGCAAGTTTGAAGTTGGTACCCCTACCACAAGGGTAGTTACAGGGTAAGCACGGTTTAATGAATTACGCTCTATCTCTTCTGTTCTGCTTAACAAAAACTTTCGAAAAAATTCATGGATATTCTACCTAACAGCACACACGACTGTGGATTTTCTTCGAATTTTTGATTGCAAAATTGTGTAAACTTTAGACTAGTGAGACCAGATGAGTCTCGAAGGAATTTAGAATAGGGAAGGATGAGAAGGAGAAAAATAAACGTATAGAATAAAAGGTAAATTGCAAAAAAAACTATATATACAGGGTGTTTCGTCTAAAACAGGACACCTAAATATCTCTTCAGGTTATTGTGATGCAAAAAATATTTGTTACGTCATGTGCATGGTGTCAATGAACCAAATATCTGGCACGAATATTTTTTTCCGAAGATCATTTTGTCGGAGTTATCAAGGTCATCGATAGTTTTTGATACATAACTACATTTTTATTTTATTATAGTGTGGGACTAAAGAGGACCCACGGTCAGCCCCCCCCCACTACCCACTAAAAATAACCTCATCCGGGACAGCCCCTCTACTATCTGCTCCATGCTCCATGCGCTTAAAGAAGGTCAGGGTCCCGCTCTTCGCATTGCTCCTGACTTTCTCATCCACGAACCCTCGCCTATTCTTGTCCAATCATGGAACTTACAACCCTGTGAACTTTCCAGACCCATGCTTTCCCCATCATTGTGGAATTGCCTGTCGTCCTGAGTCGTCCTATGATTTTATGGTTCTTTTGAATGTAAAAACTAAATTTCATTCCGCTAAGAGCGTTAATAAATGTGTTAGACAATTTAGATATCGAAGACACCTAAATTATGTACTCATTTCAAGCTCATATACATGGACATAGTTATTGCCCCACCCTGTATAGAAAGTAGATGTCTGAATACTGTACCCCTTTGGTCGAAACATTTTGTCCTCAGATTATCAAGAACCCATGGAAACGCGTGGCGATAGTGGAATATTGTAACTGTCACTTTCAAGGCTTATAACTTGAAAAATATTTAAGGAAAACATTTTTTATTATAGTGTTTTGGAAAGCTCTCAAAACGAACTACAAGAATATGCAATAAAAATAGGGAGTTCTATCTGAGAAATTGAAGATGACCTTCACGTGATTTTCAAACGACTATCCAAGGTCAAATCAATAACACCATTTTATGTTCCCATTGAAACCATGCAACTTTTGTCTGAAACATTTTTCTCCTAAATGCTTCATTTCCGAGATATACGTCTGTTTCACTTTAAATGACTCACCCGGTATATTATAAGAACATTTTAAAATGATTACCATTAATTATCATCCGGAAATACATAAGAAATTTCTTCCTCAGATAATGTATCTTCTTCACAAGGGAACGGAACAACGGAAATAATGCAAGGAACGTGTAACGAATACACACCGATCGAACTCCAGCCGCACCAGACCAAAAAAAATTAAACCGACTTCGAAAAAACGCACTATAAAGTATAAAATAATTTCCATTTAATTGATGTGAATACACACGAACTTAAATACAATACAATCTTTTCGGAGGCGGTGCAAAATTGAAAATTTTCCAAATGACAGATGTTGCTGATTATGATTTCATTGGAATATGGTGGACTTGGAAATCAGTAGGTGGGAAGAGAAGATACATTAATATGTGAAAGCATGTAGAAGAATTTAAGGATTTTCGTAATTTCCAGTGTCGAAAATTTTCAATTTTGCGCCGCCTCCGTAAAGATTGTATTGTATTTAGGTTCGTGTGTATTCACATAAATTAAATGAAAATTATTTTATACTTTTTAGTGGGTTTTTTCGAAGTCGGTTTAATTTTTTTTTATAACATTTTTTTATTTCACACTTTTTATCAAGGGACCAATCAGGAGATATACCCTACACTGACTGGTCCATCCATCTCGGCGTAATCGGTGAACAATACATCGAAAAAAAACAAGGCACATACAGATCGAATTGAGTAACCTCCTCCTTTTTCGAAGTTGGTTAAAAAGCATTAACTAGCAGGGGGTGTGTAGGCTTTACTGGGCAAGAAACGGTTGCCGACTGCTTCTTAGAAGAAGAATTCAGTACCAAAGAATTCGCTCAGAAACTCACAATTTAATCTCGAGCCATCGAACAGCATTTCCCGACGTTCTGCGTCGCCGTTCGTTCAAAGGAAAAATCTGTGTGAGCAAAGAGTTCCCAGGAGGCGATCTGTGCACTTGGTGTTCGCTTCTCCTCGAAAGAGTGTCTCCGTTTGATCGCGAATTCTCTTTAAGCCAGTGCCTCGTCTACTTTCCGAAACAAAAAGGAAACAGGAACGGCAGGGTGGGAGGGAGAGAGGGGACGTGGCGCGGAGGAGAAAGGACTGAAAAAAATTCGATTACGTGGCGTCGTCGGCGTAGCAGTGGCGTGTTTCACGGTTGCCCGCGTCGATTCCTTTCTTCCACAATCCCCCGGTTTATTCCGCGTGTTTCTCCCGCGCGTTTTACGCCTCGTACTTTAATGATATATGCACGGAAGTGAGTATGTATTATCGATTCGCGGGAGTGTATGGAGGACCGAGGAAGGCAGCGTCCCGTTTCGCCTGGCGAGGAGCGATTGTCGCCGTTGAAACGTTCACGCGCGACTTCACCCAAAACTGTGTATCCGCATCGCGAGCGTGGACCCTCTTCAACCCCTATTTAACCCCTCTCCATCTAGCACCCGGCTGTTCCACGGGGGTCGGACTCGGACCGGGATCTCTCGCTGTTCCAACGTGTCGTTGACTTTTTTCCCTCCTGCGTTCGTCGCTCGCACACCTTTTATCTTCATTTTCCAGGGTAAACGTTTTGGAGAATGGGCGCCGGGATAGAGGGGGTGAGCGGCTCACGAATTTCGCGCCGGGACTGACTGCAATTTCCCGGATAGGAAGCCCCGCTTCCGGTGTCGTAGCTGCTTCCGGCCCGGCTGCTTGCCTAGAGGATCGCACGGTACACGCGTGGCTGTGTACACGCGCACGGGGAATCCCGATGGGATCCCGGCGAAGTAGGCTAAGAGAGCACTTGAGGATGCCCAGCCCTTGGCAGTGAATGGCAGGAGCAGTGGCGGATATTCGAAGCCTCTACAGTTCATTGGTCCGCAGTTGACGTGTACAAGGAAATGGCATTTAACGGATTAAAAGCGGGCATCCAGAGGACCGCCGCGCGAGAGCCCGATAACGGCCGGCTGGAGCCTACACTATTCTTTTCCTTCCCCCCCCTCTCTCTCTCTCGTTTTGGTGCTGTACTCAAATTGTCCTGTGCGTACACTCGCGATCCGGTTTACTGATTTCGCGTAATGTAACGGACCGTGATGCGAATCGCTTTATTTCGGACTCGATCGGTTGATAAGGAGATCAATGATTCCCTAGGTGCGCTCGAGGGAGCTTGTGAAAAAGAGGAATTACTTTGGGATTCGTTCGCCGAGATCGCGCCAGGGTTCGTGGAAGTGGAAGCAAATCGTTTGGTAGAGATTCTTCCGAGGAAACAGCACTTCTATTATACAGATTGGGTCACCACACATTACACTGTCCAACAAATTTCAACTTTTTTTGTGATTTCAATATACTGTTGGGTCCTTCTTATAGAGTTTTTTGCGCTGTTTCCAAATCTGCTTTTAATTTTTTCCCTATACGCACAGTTTTTGAAAATCATGGCTTTGAAAAAAAAAACATATTTTTCAACTTTAAACAAATATTGTGATGTTATTATAAAAGATATTGAATTGTTGTTTACAGCAAAAGATTCTGTAGACTTTCCCGAATACAGTGATATCCAATATTAATACATTATGATTGTTTAAACATGTTTAAACAATGATTAAAGACGGAGATGCACCACTTTTGCACCAATTTTTGCGGATATTTTCGAATTTATCTCAAAAAATAAGGGTTCAGCGAAAAATTGAACTATACCACGCGAAAGAGCAGACTTTTATCTTGCGAAACCCCCCTGTGAAGTTTGCATGGTCGACGTTTTTACCGAACCAGGAAGCAAAATATCTTCGCCCGACATGCGTTGACGCCAGTGGTGCTCTTCCACTAGCGCGATCGTTCGTCGGGATACGGCGCGGCGCGCTGCGGTGAAACGGCGCGTGGCTATAAGCGCGCAATTATGTCAGCTTACTTAAATGTAATATTTTATTAAATGTTATACTATTGTTATTTATTATTTATTAGTATATTTATTCTGTATAAATTATTTTATGTATTTTTTAATGTTAGTCTCTCGTTTATAGTATATTTAATACAAAAAATACCTTTTGTAACAAAAAAATAATTTATTCACACACTACACTATTACACTATTTACAATGCTAATATATATGTGTACACTATTCAGATATAATACACTACTAAAATACATATATTATATACACAACAACTAAAATACTATAAATAACTATGTAACAGACCTGTACGGTGCAGGCCTGTTACTATTAGACACGCGCCGAACACAACCGATCGACGCCGAGGATTACCGAACGCGTCGTCCGCGTACGACGCGTCACGATGCACGATCCCCGCGCTCCAGGCCATATTCGGCGGGAAACGGACGTCGAGGTTCCGCCATCTTAACGGATACGGAAACTCGACGTCACACATCCGTTCTCCCCGCACCATTCCGCTCACCACCAACCCCCGCCTATAAAAGGCGATGCAAACGAGGCACGGGCCTCTTTTCCAGCCTGGGCAGCATCCCAGGAACACCTTCCTACCTAACCTAGTTCCCACCGGCGTGACAGCATACACGCCAAACAGAGAGGGCAGCATCCCTCTCTGCCGCTCAGGCAGCATCCTGAGCAAACCTCTCGGGCAGCATCCCGAGAACTCCGACAGCTACCGGAGACGATTAAATGTAGGGGCAGCATCCTCTACATTTGCCGTAGAACCGCCACGAGGATTTTCCCGACTCGTGGCAGGGTTTCCCGACCACTCCTGTCTGAACCCAGTCGCCGGCACAAGCACCAGGTCCACGAATACGCGTCGCGTCGCGATGACCGATCACGCAAGGATCGCCCCTAGAATCACGGGTCCGTAAGACCGTCCATGAGACACAAGGTTACGCGAATGTACGAGCAGTGAGGCCCGTAAAATACATATACACGTTGTCGTTATTTCACGTCCCGCGCGCCTCGTCCATTTTCAGCTTCAGTCGATTCTCTCGCCGGTAGACGAACCCGGCTCGACGAGTTATTCCAGCACGAGAGGATACGACGCCGCGACGACTTCTCCGTCGGAAGCAGAACCGTTACAACTATAAATGTTTTTTATGAAGTTTTATACGTAGCAATGCAGATTTGAAATGCTTGACACGACTGATTTCAACAAACACAAAGCCGAAACTGAACTCTGGCATCAGTTTTCTTAAGAACCAATACGATATTTTGAAATAAATGACGGTCTACGGACAACGGAATACATACAATGTAAGGAAAGTCTGCAATGCGCTGACTGAAAAATTTTATTTTCAGTAATTGTCGTCTTATCTATGTAGTGTAATTATAGTGCCAATGAACACTCGAGATTCTTCCGAGTAAAATAAGTCCAAACACAATATAAAAGGGACTATTTTTATTGACTTAAATACATAATTAAAATAGTTTGCTCCATATTAAATCGATATAGTGTATTATATCTGAATAGTGTACACATATATATTAGCATTGTAAATAGTGTAATAGTGTAGTGTGTGAATAAATTATTTTTTTGTTACAAAAGGTATTTTTTGTATTAAATATACTATAAACGAGAGACTAACATTAAAAAATACATAAAATAATTTATACAGAATAAATATACTAATAAATAATAAATAACAATAGTATAACATTTAATAAAATATTACATTTAAGTAAGCTGACATAATTGCGCGCTTATAGCCACGCGCCGTTTCACCGCAGCGCGCCGCGCCGTATCCCGACGAACGACCGCGCTAGTGGAAGAGCACCACTGGCGTCAACGCATGTCGGGCGAAGATATTTTGCTTTCTGGTTCGGTAAAAACGTCGACCATGCAAACTTCACAGGGGGGTTTCTCAAGATAAAAGTCTGCTCTTTCGCGTGGTATAGTTCAATTTTTCGCTGGACCCTTATTTTTTGAGATAAATTCGAAAATATCCGCAAAAATTGGTGCAAAAGTGGTGCATCTCCGTCTTTAATCATTGTTTAAACATGTTTAAACAATCATAATGTATTAATATTGGATATCACTGTATTCGGGAAAGTCTACAGAATCGTTTGCTGTAAACAACAATTCGATATCTTTTCTAATAACATCACAATATTTGTTTAAAGTTGAAAAATATGTTTTTTTTTCAAAGCCATGATTTTCAAAAACTGGACGTATAGGAAAAAAATTAAAACCAGATTCGGAATCAGCGCAAAAAACTCTATAAGAAGGACCCAACAGTATATTGAAATCAAATTTGGTGTTGGACAGTGTTATAAGTAATATTGCGATGTACGCTAGCCTTTTCGTTCTTTGGTACGTTATCGTTTTATGAGTATATTTATGCGCCCAAAACGGTATTAAATTGGCCGGTGGGAAATGACGCGTTCTTTGAATTACTTACTTGCTAAATTATGCTACTTAAATTAAATACATGCTGAAATTATAAATAGAAACTTACGAGCTAGTATTATTTACAGGAAGTAAGGAGGGGTGAATATACAAAGGGTTATTTAGGATATGTACAGTATTTACAATAATACAAGTTATACGTTTTGTTTTTTTTTCCTTAGTTTAAAACGCTCGCTTGTGTCGATTTGTGTCATTCCTTGTTTTGTTTTTATTTCTAGTCTAGTATTGTAATAACGTTGGACTCGTGAAGTGTTAGGCGGGGGACCGTTTTCGGGATGAACCACCAGTATTTTTTGTCTGCGAATGGGATATTGTGTTTGTCTCTGTCTGAGAGTTGTTGGCAGTATTTTGTTGTGTTTTGTGGGTTTGGGATGCATAATGGTGTGTATGTAATGGCTTTCGTGTTGTTTGTCCTTTGGATGTGATTAGTGGGATGTTGTTGGTGTCTGATATGAATCCATTTTTGTCTAAAAAGGGGAATAGTTCGGGAGGGGTGTATCCTGTGTTTAGTGTGTTTAGTATATATTGAGGTTGTGAATGGAGTTTTTCAATCAAATTTCGTGTGTGTTGTGTTTCGTATGACCTGGCGAAAAAGTTTCTGCACAATTTAAGAATGTAGTTGTCGATACGTAAAATGTTAGCTTTATTTAGGAGGGTGATGTTTTTGTAGCTTTTTTTATAATTTGATTCCGGTGTTCTGTGCATGTTAAGACATGCTCTGAGGCAATGTCTTTCGAAGATTCTAATATTTTCTATTTTGTAGTTGGGGGTGTTGTACCAAATTGGGCAGGCGTATGTTATTACTAGTCTGATTAATAGTAGGTAGCAGAGAAGTTTGACTCTATTGTTTAAGTATTTGGAGAAAAAAAGTCTTGAGAGGCTTCTGAGTAGATTTTTTGCTTTGGCTAGTTGTGTGTCTATGTGGGTGTAGAATGTGAGGTTGGTGTCAAGTATTACTCCTAGGTATTTTACTGTGGTTTTGTGTGGTATGAGGGTGAGAGAGTTGTTGTTTTCTTTTAATTGGAATTTTTCTAGTTTTTTTGTGTGTCGGAGCTTGATTTTTTTAGTTTTGGGCTTAATAGTATGGATTCACATTTGTCGGTGTTTGTTTTTAGTTTCCAGTTAATGAAATATATGTTAATTTTTTCGAATAGAGATTGTAGCCTGTTTTGTATAGTTGAGGAGTTTCTATGGGCGGTGTATATGATCAGGTCGTCTGCGAAGGTTATTGCGTGTAGGGTGTTGTTGGTGTTAAGAGTGAATAGTTTTAGAAGTGAGGCTGTATAAACGCCACTATTATTTATTACTGTGCCTTGTTGTAGGCCGTTTGTGACTGTGAATGTTTTGGTTGCTCTGATTTCGCCTACGTGAGGTATGAATTGTTTATTGTATATCTCATACTCCATATGATTTTTATTAGGTGAATGGGGAAGTCGTATTTGAATAATTTGAATAATAGTCCATCTAGCCATACCGTGTCAAAGGCTTTTTCTAGATCTATTAAACATGCTCCTACGCAATTGTGGTTATTCAGTGCTTGATATGTGTCAGAAGTGAATTTGTTTATGGCGTGTAGTGTTGATGTTTGGTTGCGGAAACCGAATTGGTACGGAGATAGGATTTTTTGTTTGTCTGAATGAGCTAGGATGGATGTGTAGAGAATCTTATCGAATATTTTGCTGATATTTGGGAGAAGGCTAATTGGTCTGTAGTCGACTGTGTTGTTTCCATTTTTCTTTTTCTTTTTAAGAGCTAGTGTTTTTGCTGTTTTCCACTTCTTTGGGAAGTAACTATTGTTGAGTGCGTTGTTGAATAGGATAGTGTAGAGGAATATGTATTTGCCTGGAAGTTTTTTTAATATTGCGTTTGGGATGTTGTTGAAGCTAGAGGATTTCTTATTGTTTAGATTTTTCAGTAAGGATCTGAATTCAGTTTGTGATGTGAAGTAGTTTTTAATGTTGGTTTTTGAGTTGGATTGTATGCGGGTGAGTCAGCTGTGAAATGGTGATCGTTATGTGGTTGGTGGTATCTTGGGTGAATTTGTTTTTTAGTGTAGTGGTGTGAGTATGTATTATGCGTTCTAGGTGGGGGTTTCCCATTTCATTGTTTTGGCTGTGCGTAATTTCAAAGTGTGCTCCCATAATGTTTAGTTTGTCTGTCGTATTTGTTATGTGTAGGTTGTTGTTTTTGTCTGCTTTGTATTTTGTTGGGTCTATTTCGGCTTTGTTGAAGATTTGATTGCTGTGTTTGTTAATTGTGAGAGTTTCAATTGCTGATGGGGATTTTTTTCTGAATATGTTGTTTATATGTGTGAACGGGTTCTGGGGACCTTTCGTTGAGATCTGTTTTATTTTTGTCTCCCAGTTGGTGGAGAAGGATTTTTGGTATTCTTTGTCAATTTCTGATTTTGTGTCTTTTAGGAGTTTCGATAATGCTGGTAAGGCGTTTGTGGAGAGAGGATTGTGGGAGGTTTTTATTTTATGTATTTGAGAGATTATGTATTTTTTGCTAATTTGAAGTTTCTTGATTTTATTGGTAGTGTAGATTTCTGAGGAGTTGGGAGTTTTGTGTGAAGGGATTGATTTTACTATTGCCCTGTTGAGCGCTATTTCTAGATTGTCGAGTCCTTGGTCGATTTCGTCGTTTGTTACATTTCTGGTGTGGTGTATTTTTAGGTCTTTTATTTCTAATCATGCTACTTTATTAAATTTCTGCCAATTTGCGGTCGAGAAGTTAGGTCTGTTGTTTATTGTGTTTGTTTCTAGGTGTGTTACATTGTCTATCGAGATGGAGAATTTGAGGGCATTATGGTCGCTATCGAAAGGGATTGTTTTAAGGTTGTTGTTGGTTAGGTTGTGGAATTGTATTCTGGCGTCGTGTAGGCAAAGGTCAATATAAGAGTTGCTCTTAGGATAGGAAGGGAGGTCAGATCTACGTAGTTGTATGTTGTATTTTATGGCGTTTAGCCAATTTTTGAGGTGGACGCCCCTGGGGTGGTTTCTTGCGTTATTCCAGTCTACCTGACGTGCGTTCAGGTCACCGGCTAGTACGTAATACGTGTTCTGGTTTGCTAGATTTAGGTTTGTTATTATTTTTTCGAAATCCGGTATGAAATCTTTTTGGTTGTTACCTGGGGCATAGGCTGATATTATGAATAGTTTTTCCTGTTTGGGGAGTGCGATTTTGATTACTGTTGTTTCTATTGCTGTGCTGTTTGTTAGTGTAGGGATCTGTATTTTTTCGTGTTTAATTTGGCGTTTAATTAGTATTGCAGTTCCGCCTCCTTGAGTTGAGTTTACTCTATCTGATCTGTGGATTGTGTAGTTGGTATAGTTGATTGTGTGTCGACAGTAGGGTGGTCCTTAGCTATAGGAGCCAAAAATTTTTTTAAAGATTTTATTGGCCTTACTTCCCTAAAATATGACACTTGGTGAAAAAATGATATGTGCAAAATTTCAACTCGATCGGACAATGGGAACCCATGCCGCAGCGCGCTTGAAAATTGTTTATTTTTGAAACTTGATTTTCTCCATTATAGTACATCGTAAATATACATTTCTATATATCGTTGAATTTGTCTTTCCATGCTCTATAATCATGTGCAAATAACGTACAAGGTCATCGTAGAAAAAAGTTCCGCAACATTGAAATTTCGAAAATTGGATTTCAAAAAAAAATTTTTTTTTCAGCATTATATTTACTTTGTCTAACAATACAACTTTTGTTTCACACATTTTTTCATATATTTATTAATAACAAAAATATTCAAATAACGTAATCACTACACGCAGTTAGGGTTGCCATAATCTATGTATAATACCTTTTATTTACAATTATATACATTTATATTGTGACGCTCGAAATATTAGTAAAACTTAACCTATACACGATATACCAAATTATTTGAAAAAACACTTAATGTAAATTAAAATAACATATAAAATTTGTTAATATACGTCGTCTGAAAAACTGGATTTATTTATATCCGGATACCGTTGTCGGTTAGCTGTCCACTATGCTAGATGGATAGCTAAAGCCATATATATACTAAAAATATATTTATTCCGCGACGAAGTATCAATAAGCAGCGAAAATATTGTAGGAATTAGAGACATATGTATATTTTTGGCGAATTTATACATAGAAGCATGGTTTAATGCTCCGATTCCAGCTATAGCACCACGTCAAGATTTAGAATTTTTAAAACAGCTTGACGACTACAAAAAAATTGATGTAAACGTAAGCCGAATAGGATTACATAAATTTGGGGGGCATTTGTGGTACTTAACACCAGAATGTGCAACATTATGTTTTTTTGACGCTGGTGTGTCATGTGACAAAAGGAAGCTTATGGTAGAAAATTTGGACAACGATGAAGTAACATTTTCTTCGAAAAAAGTTTCTCTAAAAAATATACATAATCTTGCCAATATCGGCATAGAAAGTTTCATTTGTGCAGAAAGCCGAAAATTTTTTAATAGATTCAATATATCGACAGATTTTTTGCAGAAAGACCCGTCAGTCTGGGAAAACGAGGAAACGTATAAAACAGGTCTAAAAATAGTTAAAAATTTGAAAAGCGCTAACGATACTGCAGAGTGGGGTGTAAAGTTAATATCGGAATATAATGCTTTATTAACAAGAGACGAAGAAAATAAACAAAATATTTTACAAATTTTAGAAGAGTACCGACAACGGGGTATCCGGATATAAATAAATCCAGCTTTTCAGACGACGTATACTAACAAATTTTATATATTATTTTAATTTACATTAAGTGTTTTTTCGAATAATTTGGTATATCGTGTATAGGTTAAGTTTTAATAATATTTCGAGCGTCACAATATAAATGTATATAATTGTAAATAAAAGGTATTATATGTAGATTATGGCAACCCTAACTGCGTGTAGTGACTACGTTATTTCAATATTTTTGTTATGAATGAATATATATAAAAATGTGTCAAACAAAAGTTGTATTGTTAGACGAAGTAAATATAATGCTGAAAAAAAAAATTTTTTTTGAAATCCAATTTTCGAAATTTCAAAGTTGCGGAACTTTTTTCTACGATGACCTTGTACGTTATTTGCACATGGTTATAGAGCATGGAAAGACAAATTTAACGATATATAGAAATGTATATTTACGATTTACTATAATGGAGAAAATCAAGTTTCAAAAATAAACAATTTTCAAGCGCGCTGCGGCATGGGTTCCCATTGTCCGATCGAGTTGAAATTTTGCACATATCATTTTTTCACCAAGTGTCATATTTTAGGGAAGTAAGGCCAAAAAAATTCGAAAGTTGAAAAATAAGGACCACCCTAGTCGACAGTTTAGTTTTGTTTCGCCTAGTAGTACTATGTCTGGATCGTGTTCGTTGAGTAACTGTAGGATGCTTGCTCTTTTTTGTTGAGAAACTACTGAATTAATATTCAGTGCCATTATGTTGATTGTGGGACCTTGTTGTATTTAGGTTTTGTTAGGCATTGTGTAAGCGAAAATATACGGAAATCAAATGATGTTTATTTTATCGTCGTCGATTGACAACTGAAATTTAAGACCCGCTTTTATTTCTCAAACATCGAAACGGCTCGAGCAGTCGTCGCGGTAACGTGCACCGATCAACAACCACTCACACACACCTCACACATACCACCAGCGGCAACCTCTTACAACTCGGCCGTCCTGACAATAGACCGTCCTCGGTCTATGCGCATAACATTGTACATACATATTATCAATTCTAATACAACTTGAACATAACTTAACACGCAATATATAACCCAAACAAGTATAGCTAAAATTATATGTATACGTCAAATAGGATATAACTAAAACAAGGATGGCTAAAATACATGCATCAAACAGAATAATTACTTACACATCTAATAATCTTACATACTACCGACGCTGGGTATGTTTGCTTCCACCCAGGATCGCATGTTCTTTGGTTCCCATACGCCCTGATACCGTTTTTGTGTATTTTGAAACCCGTCTATATCCGCTACAACGTATCGATCATTTCTTAACTCTTTCTTGATTACATACGGTCCTTTAAATTGTGGAATTAATTTTTTCGAACTTCCCGCCGTAGAATCAAAATTTCGTATCATAACATAGTCTCCTTCTCGATACTTGCGAGGTTCCTTATGTATTTTGTTAAAGTACTTGGTATTATAATTTTGAGCTTTAACAATTTTATCAGCAGCTTTAGTTCGCATGGCATCTAAATCTCGACCTGTTTCATTGCTTATACTATTTAGATATTCTTTGATCTCATCATTAATTTGACCTCGCTGGTCCACACCGAACATTAATCTACTGGGAGTTTCACCAGTACTTTTGCTTACAGTATTATTGATACAATATTCTACATCTGATAATATTTTATACCAATACTGTCCAGTATCATTGTCGGCTAATTTGCTTAACATAGGGGCTAATACACGATTCACTCTTTCCACTTGTCCATTAGCTTGTGGAGAACCAGTAGCTATCAACACGTGTTTCACATTATTATTGCTTAGGAATTCACTAAACTCCTGTGAGGTGAAACACGTTCCACGATCGGATACAACGCACTGCGGTTTGCTATAATTTTTAAAATATTCGGTTAAACATGCTACAACCTCGCGACTAGCAGTCGTTTTAGTCGCATACAATTTGACAAATTTAGTAAACGCATCTATTACTATGAATACATGCCGCTTTATCAAACGCTGCTCATCGACCGGACCAAAATGATCAATATGCAGAGTCGTAAACGGAACATTTCCCTTTGAAATCGCGTGTAACACACCTTCCTTTTTCCCGACTGGCGGAGAATAAACTATACACTTCATGCAATTTTTTATATGATTTTGTACCTTTAATTTTATATTCGGAAACCAATAGCTTTTCAATATCGTATCGACTGTTTTTTCCACGCCTAAATGACCCATTTGGTCATGATATTTAAAAATAATGTTCCGTTCCATATTTTCTGGTACATAAAATAGCAAATCTGACTTTCTTTTTCTATATATAATACCGTTCCGCATTTCAAACAATGAATCCTCTTGTTTACTCAATTTATCAACTAATTCTTTTATCTTTTTGTCCTGTAACTGAGAAACAGACAATTTGTATTCAAACGGACTATCTTCTACTATTAAAATACCTATTGTTCTGCTAAGAGCATCTACATGTCTCATCCGATCAGTAGGCCTATGCTCTACGATATAGTCGTACGTTGCTAGTTCTAATGCCCATCTTGCAATTCGGGGGTTCATATCTTTTTTCTGCAGTGTTAACTTGAGA
The DNA here is from genome assembly GCF_051020765.1 of Lasioglossum baleicum. Classification (NCBI taxonomy): domain Eukaryota; kingdom Metazoa; phylum Arthropoda; class Insecta; order Hymenoptera; family Halictidae; genus Lasioglossum; species Lasioglossum baleicum. Next base: position 2,538,970 of record NC_134930.1, read on the forward strand.
GAGTTACAATCTGTAATTATCTTGAACGGAATTTCTTGCAAATAGATCCGAAATCGTTTAAGCGCATAAATAATTGCCAATGTCTCAAGTTCAAAACTATGATACCTACTCTCAACATCTGTCGTACGCTTCGAGAAATAAAATACTGGGTGTAATTTTAAATCCTTCTTCTTCTGCATGAGCACAGCACCAAAACCCAATGAGCTAGCATCACAATGCAGCTCGGTTAGATCACGAGGATCGTAAATTGCCAATATAGGTGCAGTAACTAATTTTGATTTTAATATTTCAAATGCATTCAACTCGACTTCCGTGAATTTAAAATCAGTATTCTTTTTCATCAAATCGTAAAATGGTTTAGCTATTATCGAAAAACCTTCTATAAACTTTCGAAAATACGCACAAAGACCTATAAAACTTTGTACATTACGCATGGTTTTAAGCACCGGAAATCTTAATACCGCCTCAATACCGCTATCCGTCGGACTAATTCCTTCGGCTGTAACCATATAACCGAGATACTGAATCTTCGTATATAAAAATTTGCATTTATCAATTCTCAAATTAAGTCTATTCTCCACCATTAGTTTGAATACACGTTTCAAAATGCTTAAATGATATTGTAACGTCTCTGAAGCGATAAGTATATCATCGATGTATACAACTATATCACCGGACCTAATCAATTCGTCAAATATCTGATTAATATAACGCTGAAATTTTGTTGGCGCCGGTTTTAGGCCAAAAGGCATTTTTATAAACTCGAACTGACCGAAATGCGTAATAAACGAGGTATACTTAATTGATTCTTCTGCAACTGGTATATGATAAAAACCGTCTTTCAAATCAAGTAAACTGAAATAAACTTTTCCCTTCAATACATTCAACTGGTCCTCAATTAATGGAATTGGATAATTATCCCTCGCAATTTGTTTATTCAGCACTCTATAATCCACACACATCCTATATTCACCGGTTTTTTTCTTAACTAATACAATAGGTGATGTGTATTCTGATTCACTTGCACGAATTACTTCTTTTGCTAGTAGGTTATCTAATATTTCTCGTAAACTGGTTCGTTCCGCATGTGAAAGTTTGCGCGGAGAAAAACTAAAGGGTTTCAATTCTGTCACATTTATTTTTAATTCAGTTTTAATTTTTGGCTATTTTGGACGCTCAGGCTGCAAATATTCTGCTGCAAAAATATTTTTAACGCATAATTGATCCGACTCAGGTATTTCTCCATTAATTAATAAATTATCACTACTGCTAACACGCGTCTCTTGAGTGTCTATATTTAAAATTTCTGAAATGGCTTCATCTACAGTAACTGCCGATGGTACTATTAATTTCATGTTGAATTTTCTCATCACGTCTCTACCTAATACTACCGAAACAGTCATAGTATCATCTGGTACTACATACAAAAATATTTCATTTTCTACCTTTTTGTCTAACTCAATATTTACTACTACAGATCCCAAAATAATCAATCTACTACCATTAAGGCCACAGAACGCCTTGTCAGAAACACTCGTGCAATTGATCAGATGTCGCGGTGCAAAAGTTTCTTTCACAAAACTAATCGGGCTACCCGTATCAATTCGCGCATCTAATAGTAATTTTGACTGTACATCAGTGTCACATATTTCTAACCCGATAGATTTAACAAATTCATCCCGCTGTTCGGATACATGATCTACACACGCTACTTGTTGTTTGTCTGACTTACTTTTACAGTCCGTATACCTATGACCCATTTCGCCGCATCGGAAGCAGGAACCCTTCTCTCGCCGCGGCTCCTTGCAGTCTTTAGCCATGTGCCCGTATCCGCTGCAGTTGTAACACCTTAACTTATCTTGATTCACCTCCTTCAGCGAGCCACTTCTAATTTGATGCTGTCGTTGGTTTTCTTGCACTTCTGTCTTGCTTCCGCCCACCAATTCTCGATGCATCCGCTGTTTTCCGTCGGTCAATGTAATGCTCTTGAATGCCGCCCATAAATCCTTAGTCGACTGGAAATTCTGAATCCGCGCCTGGTTCCGCATCTGCCGATCCGGTATTCCATCAACCAGATATTCGATCATCTCCTCTTCGCCCACAGGTATGTAATTACCCAAAACAATTTTGTCATGGTAATATACCGCAAAGGGTTCGTTCGGTTTCCAAACACGCTCTTCAAATTTTCTTCTTAATTCTAGTTTGGTTTCTTTCTTCTCGAACATCTTCTTCATTTCCTGCAGTAATAGGGTTGCATCCATTTCGATGTGCTCTGGACGGGATTGAAACCACCGAAGAGCTCGTCCCCTCAGTCGCGTGCCAATTAAAATTTTGGTAGCATTGTCGTCCAAGTGGTATGATGTACGCAGCAGCGTAACTTACTTTTCCCAATTTTTGAACACAACGTTCACACCATCGAAATCACCAAGCAAGTCGCTTATCGCTTTGATGCCAATTTTTGTGTCAATTGTAGTACTGCTGGATCGAGATGAACCGCTACCGCGTAACAGTTCATTCTCCCTCTGAATTAATCTCAATTCTCTTTCCATAAGTTGTTTTTCTCTCAATAGAAACTCATAATCGTTAGCCGTCACGTTGGTCCGAGATGTACTTGGTTGTACCTGAGATGTACTTGGTTGTTGCACATCCTCCAGAGACGGCATGCTGATATTGTTTACACATTCACCAGTGGGGTCTGCTTCCTGAATTCTACTGATCAATTCAACCTTTGTTCCCGTAGTGGGCAGTCCCATTTCCTGCAGTATTTCCTTTAACTGCACAACTTTCAATTCAGCTAGATTCACCATTTCGTCACTGAATTATGTCACACACGCACAGATGTACACGGAAAAAAAAATTGTATTATCTATAGTTACTTTCAAGGCGAGTGTCGCACGTCAATATTACGTAAAATCACTTAATTTTGGTTCAATCAATCCCACTTCTGAAGTTTGTAAGCGAAAATATACGGAAATCAAATGATGTTTATTTTATCGTCGTCGATTGACAACTGAAATTTAAGACCCGCTTTTATTTCTCAAACATCGAAACGGCTCGAGCAGTCGTCGCGGTAACGTGCACCGATCAACAACCACTCACACACACCTCACACATACCACCAGCGGCAACCTCTTACAATTGTTTGTTGGTGAAGAGATTGACGGTATTAATTGGAATAGTGTGTATATGTTGGTTGTGTTGGTTTGGACTGATTGGTTTAGAGTGTTTAATTGTTTTTTTATGTCTAGTAATATATCGGTTATTTGGAGTTGTGTGGGTAGAGGGTTGTTATAGGTTGAAGGTGGGTTGTGGTTTGGAAGGTTCTTTAAGTGTGTGGGGGTTTGAATAGGTGAGAGAGAGTTTGGTGTGTTGTGTTGTGGTTTTGATGTGTTGGTGTTTTCTGGTGGGTTGGGTGTAGTGTATGTAGGTTTGTTTGTGGGTGTACTGGTAGTTATTTGACTGTATGATATTTGCGGGTTTATTAGTTTTTGTATCTTGTTTATTTTTTTTATATTTGCTTCGTGTTGTTTGAGTTGTTGGGTTAGTATGTTTTGTTTGTGGTTTTTTGTAACGGGACAGCCTTTGTACGAGGCTGGGTGTTGCCACAACACCAGGATACTATTCGTTGTACACCTTCTCTACAATAGCTTATTTATACTAATGTTTATGAAAAAACTTTGTTTATTACTATCTCAACAATTATTGACTGTTTGCCCCTATAATGGTATATATTCATAAAAGGGAGATCGAGATCTATAAGTATACGAAATCTCAACTAAATCGGTGACCCGAAGGCATTGCACTCTCCTTGTTAGTACGACAGTAATGGTGTTTTAGAGTTATTTAAATTGAAATATCTCCTGAATTACTAACTTTTCGACATACATGGGTTAGTACTTTTTTATAATGAATGTCCTGCTGCATCGATTGATGTATTAAAAAATACCTCATTCCATTTAAAAAAATATCAATAACCTTTAAATCTTGTAAAAAATGGCCTTGAAAATTTTTTCCCTTACACCGTTACATGTGGCCCTTCAAACAGTGTAACTTTGTCTTCAGAAGTTTTTTTGTACAACGAAAAGAAACGGAGATATTTAGATGTTCTGTTTCTTCGGACTCACTCGGTATATTTTCGATTAATTCCGAAATTATTGATTTAAAATAGAAAATATGTATTTTTGAGACGTGTCAACATACTGTATGTAAAGAAATGTGTTTCTATTAAACTACATAATGGAATTGATGAATGCACATGCACCATTGCACTAAAAAAAATGGACCAACGGATGTAAAGTGTGTTTTTTTAAGAGGTATAGAACTTTAAAATTAAATAAAACACATATATAAAGGAAAAATCTTCATCATGGCCATGGTATTGGCTTTATCTAAAATATAATTTTATGCCATTAGTGTTCAAATATGATTTCTGACATATGTGCCGCGGCTGCGGCTGGCTCCACTTTTTCGAGCCATATGAGGCCATATGTCAGCAATAACGCGGCTAATGTTGGCTTCCTAGTGGTCCAAAGTCAGTGGTTTATCAGCATAGACTAGCGACTTTACATATCCCCACAGAAAATAATCCAGAGGTGTGTTTTCACAAGATCGTGGAAGGCAATGCACAGAACCATTTCGCGGAATTATGCGCTCATCGGATAACTTGTTCGGATGGATGATTATTTCGACCGTAAAATGGACGTAGCTCACGGTAAGTTTCGCGAACTGAACCACGATTTTCGAAGTAAATTTTTATAATATGCAAGTGTTGTTCCGGCGTAAGTCTATCTCGCAAAACTTACTAAGCGCAAAACATACTAAGCACTAATCAGCCGTCAATTGTCAAATAAACCTCTTAAAAAAACACCTCTTTGATCCATTCATCTTTCTCCTTTGACATTTTTCTGCAACAGCACTGGTAACGGAAATATAATCTGAAACAAATTGCATCGACCGCTCCGTATAGTAGTATAAACAAATAGGGTTTGTTGTTGTGTAACTGTAGTAACTTGTGTCCATATAATCTGCAAAAACCTATTGTTCTATAGTAAACGAAATTCCGACAGTGTTTACTAACAATATGACTGACAAAGGCAATCGATAACAGAAGATCACGAGATCACATAAACTGTTTTGTTTGCTGTCGAGTAAACAAATATGTAGGTATATCCTTGTTGGTTGTACATCTATGTTTTTCTCATTTCAAAGTACAGGGTGTATAAAAAGTAATGGTCATCCGTCCTAGGGGTGAATCTACACCTCTGGATCGGTGGACATTTGTAAGAGAAACTTGCCGCAAAATTGGTTATAACAAAGAAAATTGTTGTTAAAGTTTCTTTTTACATCAACGCCTTCTACTCGTCGAAAAGAGAAAATGTTTGAAAGGAGCCATATGTCGCAATCAAATAGTTATTGATATATTAGCTGCTAAAGTTTTTGCAAAATTTGATTGTGTGGAATTTTACGTATAGACAAAAGCCTACTATACTACAGTCCACACGTCCGTGTCTATGAGACAGCACATGATCGTGTGCGTGCCTCGACAAACGAAATTTATTGTTGTTCTGTCTCGTCGACACGGACGTGTGGACTGTAGTATAGTAGGCTTTTGTCTATACGTAAAATTCCACACAATCAAATTTTGGAAAAACTTTAACAGCTAATATATCAATAACTATTTGTTTGCGACATATGGCTCCTTTCAAACATTTTCTCTTTTCGATGAGTAGAAGGCGATGATGTAAAAGGAAACTTTAACAACAATTTTCTTTGTTATAAACAATTTTGCGGCAAGTTTCTCTTACAAATGTCCACCGATCCAGAGGTGTAGATTCACCCCTAGGACGGATGACCATTACTTTTTATACACCCTGTACAGTAGGACCTCGAATAACCGGCTTGATCGGGAGACAAACAGCCCGGACAAATTAAGGCCCGATGGATAAACGAGATCCGAAGGACATAATTAAAATGTACATTATATTCCAGAAAATTTTTTTATTTTTGAAAATTTATTTCCCTTCATAATATAATCATATTTAAACGCATATTTATTTGTAATCGGGCTCCAGTTAATCGAGGTGCTACTGTATTACAGAATAAATAAAACTGTTGAACAATAAATTTAACAAAATATTTCAGTACAAGCGTTTAAGGCTTAAGGGGTGATTTTTCTGAAGGACAGAAGGGTTCAGGTGAGGGTGTAAAGTCAGGACCGTCGACCAACCGGGAAAAGCAGCTACCATGAGCGCATAGCAACATACAGGGTGTCCCAAAACTTCTGCAGAACCCGGAAATGGGAGGTTCCTGAGGTCACTTGAAGCGACATTTTCCTCTGCAAAAATGTCTTCTGCAGCTTTGTCTAGGAGTTATTAACGAAAAACATGGACCAATCAGAGCGCTCCGTTTCGCCGATAATGCGATATTGGAAATATGAACTTTAAATCCACTGTCGCTGCTACGGCGCACAGTGGTCTAAAACGCGAAATTTAGTGACATTTTGGTATAACTTCTAAGTTATTAAAGATTTCGACGTGAAATTTGGGGTGTAGGATATTAACATGTAATCTTTTTTAATAATGTATAATGTGGTATACTTTTCGTTTATGTAATAGTTTTTTTTACTATTTTTTAAACATATTTACAAATTTAACAACCTTTAGCAAATTTTTTTGAAACGGAATACATTCAGCTTAGTCAATATATTATTTTTCTAAATTTTTGAGAAATCGCTCTTTGAATAAAATTTGTTTCTTGATTTTCCAAAGCCTCCGGAGAAAATTTATCTGATCCTTATAAATTCAAATCTATAGTACCTGTATAATGCACAAAGTGAAATGTAAACAATAATAAAATCAATTGCAAAATTTGCCACCGAACAGACAAACAGACGAACAGACAAACAAACAAACAAACAAACAAGAAAGCGAGCTAATAAAAACGTGGTAATAAATATAATAAATTCAGATTTGTACGGAACGCCTCCATTCTTAATAAATAACAAATAGCAGAATAATAAAGGAAGAAATGTTGAACACGGAAAATAGTTAACGTAATAAATGTCCAACTATTTATGTACTTACCAAATATTAGTGGAACGATATGTTTTATCACGAACGAGATATAACAAACACAAGATATAAATATAAACGCAATATAACAAACACAAATTATATAACAAATACAAAATATAAATTACTGTAAACAACGTATGACTCGTGGTGAGTTAAAGTATGTTGCAGTGAGTGTGTGATGATGAACGAAGTGACAACAATATAAATTTGGAGTAGGCGTGAAATTGACGATCGGGCAAACCAATTCATCGATAGAATTTTTTTCTGAATATTGATGGGAGAAACGGTCGTATAAGATGATTGTTTAAAACGTATACAACGCGTTCGGAGAATTATACTTAATTCTCCTTGTATATTAATATAAACTGTACTAAACAATGGTATAATACTGAACTAATGCATAAAGTATACTGAGGTACGCACTAAATATAAACTGCACAAAACAAAATTTAAATAAAAAGGAAAAAACATAGTATATAACGCTCAAAAAATTGTAGCATAGCATAAAGATTTGAAGTGTTTCAAGTCTAAAGTGTTTCTTAGTTGTCAAGGAGTCCCGACGATAGATGCGAGAACCAATACGCACAGCCGCACGGACGGCTTTAAACAATGAATAACTTTTGATATAGGACGATCTAGGAAATGATTTTTGCATGACTACATAGAGGAAAGTATGCTGAAAATATTCCATTTTGTCAAATTCTATGACCTCTTATGACTCGAAAGATATTCCTTGCGAAGTCTTGATAATTTTGCAAATTTTCTTCATTACATTTAGCGTAACATTTTTAATGCATTACAAATACTAATTTTCAATTGACAAATAGTAATTTACAGCTTAAACATAAACCTTTCATTTAAAAAAAAATTGGAAGGAAAATATTAAAAAGGATCGTCAGGGCATCTTAAAGAAGAAAAGCAATTTTTTCCATGAGAAAAGCTATCTTCAAAACTTCCAATTTTAACTGTTTGTTATACTAATGGTTTTTATTAAATTTTATTAATATTTTCATTTTCGAGGTTGATGGATATTTAGAAAGCAATAAACACACACAACACATATCTATATGATACAGTTGGTTTTTGGGCAAAATGTCACTAAATTTCGCGTTTTAGACCACCGTGCGGCGGCGCGACTCTTTTGCTTACTAATATAGTGCTGGAGTTATTGATGTACTATATGAATCACTAGGCTGGAATGCTAAGTGTTAAGATGTCCAATCATCGTGTAAGAGGTTGCCGCTGGTGGTATGTGTGAGGTGTGTGTGAGTGGTTGTTGATCGGTGCACGTTACCGCGACGACTGCTCGAGCCGTTTCGATGTTTGAGAAATAAAAGCGGGTCTTGAATTTCAGTTGTCAATCGACGACGATAAAATAAACATCATTTGATCGCTTACAAACTTCAGAAGTGGGATTGATTGAACCAAAATTAAGTGATTTTACGTAATATTGACGTGCGACACTCGCCTTGAAAGTAACTATAGATAATACAATTTTTTTTTTAGTTTGTAAGCGAAAATATACGGAAATCAAATGATGTTTATTTTATCGTCGTCGATTGACAACTGAAATTCAAGACCCGCTTTTATTTCTCAAACATCGAAACGGCTCGAGCAGTCGTCGCGGTAACGTGCACCGATCAACAACCACTCACACACACCTCACACATACCACCAGCGGCAACCTCTTACAATCGTTTGTAATTATATTTCGATTTGTAGTAAACACCGTTTTCTAAACGCATTTGATTTGATCGCAGACTTGCCTCAATCAAGAAATCACGAACGAGTTATGAAAGGTGAGCAGGTGCATTATAGTGGTGCAAAAGGCATGTATTGATTCGCCACGAACAATCGCTGATCGTACCAAAACGCATGTAACCTTCTCTAAAGCTGACAATAGACACTTTTCATACATGTTTACCAACACAACAACAAAAGGATGGCTTGAATCGGAGTAATACAACCCGCGAAATTACTAAATTTTCGGTACTTTTTCAACACACCTCGTACATATACAAACACGTTTTCAAGGCAGGCCAAAAGAAAGAGGATTTGGTTCGTCAAATTCTGTTAGAATTAATGATTGGAGAATGCGTACATGAAGAGAAAGCCGGTGCGAGATTGAAAAATTTCATTTATCTCGATGCAGATTGTGGTCGATCTTGGGAGAAGATGAAGAGTCTATGTATTTCAGCGGATCATGTCCTCGATAAGTTAATCGTGTAAAAACGACGTTATACGATCGCAAAAATATTTCAGCGATAGCCTCGTGGCGTTGTAATATCCTTTTCTCATGTGACGCGAACACGAGCTCGGTCGCGGCTGTCGAAAAAACGAATTTTCGAAAAGCGATGACGTCGTCGTTCGCGCGCTAACGAGATTCACGCTCGGTGTCTCTCGTCGTGTCCGTGGATCCCACCATTAAAAAACTAGTTACCGATCCGATCCCGTGGCAGGGAAAACATATGGTCATCCAAGCTGCGGCAAACAAAGCCACTTCATCGCGCGGATATAATCGATATGTCTGCCGCGTGCGGATAGACGAAATGATCGAAAAAGCTGGATTAAACGGCCATCCGTGATAACATTGACAATTCATTGACGCGAAAATATTCTTCTAGTGTGCCCGATGACGCCGACTGCTCGGTGTACAGGGTGCACAGAAATTATTGTATGTATGTTGCGACTATCATAGCGAGATTCTACACCCTCTCTTTGGTCGAAATTGATTTAAGAATTGCCGCACCTTTGACCTTCAATTTCAAGGTCAAAAGGTCAACCATTTTTTTATTGCATCGTATTCTATTCATTTTAAGAATTAAAAACTGCAAAAGAAACCATCAGTCAAAATTGAATCCTTCTCTTGCACAATTATTTTATTTGTAATGATGTTATTTATATTATTTTTTTAGATGGAGAAGGAAGGTGGCGCATTGTATAGCACGTGTGTTATCATCGCTCTGTGATTTTGGTGAAATTTGGCGGTAATTAGATTTGACTCGATAGTGGAAGTTGCTCGGTGTGTCGCGGACAAGTGTAGAAAAGAAGTGAAGAAGAGAATTTCAGGAAATCGTGGTATTTCGGAAGTTATCTCCGCAGAAACTGCAGACACGTGCGTGGCGGCGTGTTGCACTGTCAACCCGCCTTCATCGGCTTATAGTCTAAATGAGGCGCTTTTCTGCGACCTGAAAATCCTAATGCAGGTCAATAAAAAGGGAGAGAAGGGAGAGGAACCAAGAATAGGAATATATTAAAAAAATATATTGAGGGATTTTAGAGTGAGAGAGAAAC
>NC_134930.1:2549436-2643064 GCF_051020765.1 Lasioglossum baleicum
GATCTCCCTGGAGACAACCGGTTTCCAGCGGCGGAAAATTTATCGCATTTGAATGTCGCGCCGCTGGGCGCGACACGAGGTTTCAGGGCCTGCTCCCTTGCAAGGGGAGCCGATACCTATCTTTGACTGCTAATTGGCGATAATCACCACGAGAAGACGCCCGGCAGACCTATCGCGGGACGGCGCTGACGGAGAAGACAACGGGGATTGGACCGAGCTCGGATCTGTCAACCCGGAGATGCCGACAAGGAAGTTACTTCTTAGGGATGTCCAACGGCCCAACCTTGCCGACTCTCATCCGGGAATGGCCATGAGAGCCCACCCGGAATGGCTCGGGTCCACCCCTACCGCCCTCGCAGCGTTATCGGACGCGGCCCCGAGAAACTAAACAATTATCGGAGGCCTGGGTCCGAATTCACTGAATTCGGCCCGGCAGCGAGGAGCCACGCGATAGGTCCGACCGTCGCGACAGCGAAGATAGATGAGGAAGTAGTGGGGACGCTCCGCTTCCGCGTTCCGAGCCGACACGAAGTAGGTTACTAGGACGCAGGACTGCGAAGTAGAGACACGTATTTTGTAATCGCGCTATCGGCTAAGTACTGTGCATCGACAGCATTTATCGGGCTGGAATCGCGCCGTTTGGTAAGTGCCGGTCATAATACTGCGAATAAAGTTCTGTGATTGCTCGTGTTGGCTCGGGACGTCTTTTGGAAGGTTCTGTAACCTATTTGCGCGGGCTAAGTGCTTCGGCGCGTCCGGGGTCCGAGACGAGTGTTCTCGCGCCGGCGCCGAAGCAGTGTGTCGTAGCGATCCCGAGTGGTTTTGCGGGACGTACGAATTTCGATTGCGGCCCTTTAGATTCACGATCCTCGGAAGTTCCACGGTGGGACGACGCGACGCGCCCGCTTCGATCTCGCTACGTGTTTGCCGTCCTCGCCTAGTCTCTTCGCACTGCGACGCGTATTCTATCGGGGCTCGGCGGAAATCGTGCCTTTCCAGGCTTGTATCATTCACGCGGAATCCTGTGACCGCCGAGTCCGACGCGAACCGGGAATATTACGCGCGAACGACCGAACACCCGTCGAAATCGATCGAGATCGCGCCGGCGGCCATCTTGTTCGCCACCGGCTCTCGCCGGTGGCCTGTCAACGTTAATTCCCGAGATAATAAACGATCTTTGTCTGCCGTAAATGTCTCGGTTCATTCTTTCCCTGTGAGAAACGTTCCCGTCGCGGGGAATGCCCCGTCTTTCACTCCACGTGTAACCTCGGACCCTTCTACCGCTATCCCAGGTCGCGCAATCCTCGTGTGTTCGGAAAAGTGATCCCTCGGGTTTGAATCCCGATTGTTTTCGTGCGGCACGAGTGCGTGCCTGGCGCCCGTAGGTCCCATTTCGAGCGCTCGAGGGAGAACAATTTCGAATACGCGAGTGATTGTTTGTCCCGGGAGGACCACGTTTCGCGCGACCGAGCGTGGCCCGGCCGTCAGGCCATAATTTCCCGAGTCCGGTCACCGATTCTGTCGAGAACCGGTGAACGGCGTGACAAATTGGCGCCCGAACAGTTCAAATCTCTCGCAGAAGAAGCGATTTGAGAAAAGGGTTTTTCTTAGAGGCGCGTGGAGAAGCGCGGGGCTCTCACAGGAGAAAACATATTATCGGCGAAGAAAGGCGAGTCACAGAGACGAAGCGAGCCGCGGCGTAATAGAGACACGCGACCCGTGTAAACATTTTTTTTTCTCTCCTTCGTTCAGTCGGAAGAATCGAGTCAACACGGAATTTCTATTATAATTTGGTATTTATTGTCTACAAGGTTCACCTTGTAATTGTTTCGTGTGCCATTCCAGCGGCTAAGCGTAGATACCGGGTGACCAAAATTATGTTGAATAAAGATTTTATTGTTTACTAAATTATTATTTATTGAATCGTAGAGTTATTTAATTGTTTGTTTGTTGCAGTATTTATTTATTTATTTAATTAGTGTAAATTTCTAGTCATTTAATTTATTCAAATTATTTATTATTACTGAAGTATTTATTTAATAATTTATTTATTTTTTTTTTTTTAACGTCTCCAAAGGGGTTTAGGGGAGCAACCTTCGTAGCTTGTGGGGTCTCGCGGTCGGTTGCGTGGTACGGGCGACCATCGCACTTGCTGATACGGGACGCGCCAACGAGTGCGACCCACCAGCAGGTCGAGGGTGCCCCTCGCAAGCCGGCACGCGGGATATAGCACGCGGAGGTTGCGTCACTAAAATTCGCCCGAGGAGACGCAAATTAAACAAACCTTTAGTTTGTTTTGTCGGGGTCACCCGCCAAAAAGAAAATTAGTTATCGAGGCCCGGAATGACACACGATTGATATAATTTATGGAAAATTAATTGGAATTTACTGTGTATTCCCCCCGTTTGTGTGGTGTTGGGGGAAGTATGGTGTCGAGTCCGAAATATGGTAGCCACTAGACGAGTGCCGCCCTAATGTGCGATAAAAATTTCGTTTGAATGATGTGCGAAGGTCTCTCTCCCTATTGTTTCACGAAGGCTAGCGCTGGCCTAGAGGGGAATTTGCGATGGAAACCCTTTTGCGAACGCGCACGGACCTTTGTCGAACCGCAAAGGACGCGGAAGATTCAATTGGCGACAAAATTTCTTTTTTTTTCCGTTAGACGAAAATGGGGCGAATTGCTTGGGGAACAGCCGTGAGTAGGAAACGGAAATTTACGATAGTCAAGGAAGTTCGGACACCCGTTAGAGGAAGGCACGGGAAAGTCTTTTTTTGTGCGGTAATAGAAGCGTTCCCTTTGTTTAGCCGCGTAGCTGCGCGAGGCCGTCTGCATGTACCGCTTACACCACAGGCAGCTGACGAGCTTGGTTATCGGTTATTTACTATCGTGGCGGTCACAGTTACTAGAGGTTAATCGACGAGGGGCCCACCCTAGTTTCGCGTCCGCTACCGAGATATCTGCCGCCAATGGCGGAGGGAGCGACGATTCGGGCGACTGTCTCCCCAAAACCCGCCCGGAGGGAACCCAAACCCGGACCGGGAATTCGAGAACCTCGAGCGTCGTGCGGGAAAAGGAGTTCAGCTACCGCGCCGAGGGGAACCGAAAAGTACCGGACCGGGGTAAGAACACGGGATCCTTCGCGAGACCCCCCGACGCGCAAAGCCGAGGTTACCGCAACCGTGGCAACGCGACAAGGGTCATCGCCCGCCAAACAACGCGTGAGCGAAGCGTACCTGCTGCAACGTTTAAGTGTCGTAAGCCAGGACACCTGTCGAGAGTATGCCGCGAATAACCTGGGCTGCATTGCCACGGAGGCGAGTCAAGGGGGGTAACATTAAGGCGTTGCCGTAGATGCAACAACCGGCGGGTAACGGGGGGAGATGTCGATCAGAGGGGCCGGAGAGACTTCGCCCGAATTAATTTCGACGCACGTAATGACGATCAATAACGGGGACAATAATCGATCACCTCTCTTGGCTGTGGACGCGGGTATCGGCGAGTAGCCGATCCACGACCTAAATAATTTAGGTGCGTCGCGGACATTAGCGAATTAAGACGTCCTCGAAAAATCGATGACGGGGATATCGCGCAGAGGGAAGCGGACGGGCAAAGAGGAGCGTAATATTTTCGCGCGGGGCCAGGGTAATCTCGCGACCTCCTATTTTTGGGAACAGATTCGGTCACGCAATTCGGCAGGGTATCCGAAGACCATCACGCGGTATGGTAGCTCACGATGCAACCGAAGCAAACCCATCTGGTAGCCACATTTCGGGCGAGATGGTAAGTGGAGTAATTCGCGGAAGTTGAGCGGGACCCGGAAGAATTTAGGAACTGGTCCCATTTGGAACGAGATGATTTTGTCGTCACACAGATCACCTTATCGCGGGAACGTAGGTTTGACGGGGACGTAGGGAAATTCTCAACCCCGAGGACCGCGGGACCGAGATCCTGCAGGAGGGCACGGTAACCCGCAGGCAGGGCAATGAGAGATCGAAAGGACCTAGTATCGTATTTATCGCATTTCAGCCCGCTACTACTGGCCACGCATGTATCGAACAACTGTCGAACACGTAAGACGCCGTAATACCAATCAACCCACGAAGGGGGAGCAGACACTCCCACTGGGGTTGATGGGCCAGCGACGTGTTCACACGCCGGGGACAGTAGTAACCGCCGATAGAAGGGATCCGCTCCCGCCTGGCAGATCCGGTCACGGGTACCTTTTGGTAATTTAAAATCCTGTTACGAAATTGAGAATGCGCCCCGATCCGACCTGGATCGGTCCGGAAGCGGCCGAGTCCCTCGAGGGGTTGGTTTTCTCGCGTTGGGGAACCCCGACGTAGTGCTCGCGGACCATGATGCCGAATTCGCGAAACAACGGTCGTAGGGATCTTGCCGACGAATGCGGCATTTCCGGTCAAGTACCACCCCCCCCCCGTACCACCCGCGAGCGAACCCTGTCGAGTGCGTGGATCGAATCTTGAAAACAATGATTGTAGCTTATTAAGGGGGGATCAGCGAGATTGGGACCTGACTTTACCGCATTTTCGAAGCGCATATCATACCGCGCACCACTCCGTCCTACAGGCTCTCCCCCAGCAATTCTCTATTCCGGGCGAGGACCGCGACCGGTATTAGCGCTAACTCGGGTTCTCCGGTAGGCGCCGGTCGTTCTAGCAGGCCTCGCCCAACTAGGAAATTGTAAAGGAAACAGGTACTCGTCTAGGATTGGTGATGTTGGGATCCGCGTTTGTCTCTACCTTGGTTTTGGGTTACCGTGAGGAAACTCTGAGGAAGATCGATCGTCACCGAGCCCGCGAATGAAATGACCGGTAACTGCCAACGGTGTGGCCCTGTCTCCTTTAGGGGGGGAGGAGTTGTGACGTGGCAGCTTTTGCTGACGTCTATCCGAACCCTTTAACCGAGACCGGGTCACCTGCGAGCCGATGCGAATCGAGGCGAGCGTAGCGATCGATCTCCCTGGAGACAACCGGTTTCCAGCGGCGGAAAATTTATCGCATTTGAATGTCGCGCCGCTGGGCGCGACACGAGGTTTCAGGGCCTGCTCCCTTGCAAGGGGAGCCGATACCTATCTTTGACTGCTAATTGGCGATAATCACCACGAGAAGACGCCCGGCAGACCTATCGCGGGACGGCGCTGACGGAGAAGACAACGGGGATTGGACCGAGCTCGGATCTGTCAACCCGGAGATGCCGACAAGGAAGTTACTTCTTAGGGATGTCCAACGGCCCAACCTTGCCGACTCTCATCCGGGAATGGTCATGAGAGCCCACCCGGAATGGCTCGGGTCCACCCCTACCGCCCTCGCAGCGTTATCGGACGCGGCCCCGAGAAACTAAACAATTATCGGAGGCCTGGGTCCGAATTCACTGAATTCGGCCCGGCAGCGAGGAGCCACGCGATAGGTCCGACCGTCGCGACAGCGAAGATAGATGAGGAAGTAGTGGGGACGCTCCGCTTCCGCGTTCCGAGCCGACACGAAGTAGGTTACTAGGACGCAGGACTGCGAAGTAGAGACACGTATTTTGTAATCGCGCTATCGGCTAAGTACTGTGCATCGACAGCATTTATCGGGCTGGAATCGCGCCGTTTGGTAAGTGCCGGTCATAATACTGCGAATAAAGTTCTGTGATTGCTCGTGTTGGCTCGGGACGTCTTTTGGAAGGTTCTGTAACCTATTTGCGCGGGCTAAGTGCTTCGGCGCGTCCGGGGTCCGAGACGAGTGTTCTCGCGCCGGCGCCGAAGCAGTGTGTCGTAGCGATCCCGAGTGGTTTTGCGGGACGTACGAATTTCGATTGCGGCCCTTTAGATTCACGATCCTCGGAAGTTCCACGGTGGGACGACGCGACGCGCCCGCTTCGATCTCGCTACGTGTTTGCCGTCCTCGCCTAGTCTCTTCGCACTGCGACGCGTATTCTATCGGGGCTCGGCGGAAATCGTGCCTTTCCAGGCTTGTATCATTCACGCGGAATCCTGTGACCGCCGAGTCCGACGCGAACCGGGAATATTACGCGCGAACGACCGAACACCCGTCGAAATCGATCGAGATCGCGCCGGCGGCCATCTTGTTCGCCACCGGCTCTCGCCGGTGGCCTGTCAACGTTAATTCCCGAGATAATAAACGATCTTTGTCTGCCGTAAATGTCTCGGTTCATTCTTTCCCTGTGAGAAACGTTCCCGTCGCGGGGAATGCCCCGTCTTTCACTCCACGTGTAACCTCGGACCCTTCTACCGCTATCCCAGGTCGCGCAATCCTCGTGTGTTCGGAAAAGTGATCCCTCGGGTTTGAATCCCGATTGTTTTCGTGCGGCACGAGTGCGTGCCTGGCGCCCGTAGGTCCCATTTCGAGCGCTCGAGGGAGAACAATTTCGAATACGCGAGTGATTGTTTGTCCCGGGAGGACCACGTTTCGCGCGACCGAGCGTGGCCCGGCCGTCAGGCCATAATTTCCCGAGTCCGGTCACCGATTCTGTCGAGAACCGGTGAACGGCGTGACAGTACACAGCCCTTACGCGGCTCCTGATCAGTTCCTGCATACGAAAATGCGAATATCTCGAAAACTAAAGGCGACCCCCTATATTGGAAAAGGAAAAAGTTGTTCAAAATGTTGAAATCTATAACATATTTAAGTTTCATCAAAATCGGAGAACAGTAAAACAAGTAGAAAAAATTTTTAATGAAAAAATAAATTAATTAATAAATAAATAACTATTTATTTTCTTTCCACATAACCGTTGTACCTGTGGCATGCTTTCCACAAATTTTCAAGCAAATTTGTTGGATGGTTTGGTTTTTATAGATTTTTTCCGCTTTTTGGCCATTTGGCACCACTGTGCGGCGCGGCGCGGCGGCCCAGGGCGCGCTCTGATTGGTCCGTGTTTTTCGTTAATAACTCCTAAACAAAGCCGCAGTTGACATTGGTGCAAAGGAAAATGTCTCTTAGAATGGTCTCAGGAACCTCCCATTTCAATTAACGACACTTGTTCTGGGACACCCTGTATAGTTTCCATGGAGGTGCGCGCACTAGACTGGCACCGTTCAGCACCGACACGACGCGCAACGTCTCGGCAAAAGGGACATTCTCGGCGAGAATGTTTTGCCGGCCGCTCGATGTGGTGTTCGAACGGAAAACGACTAAACGAATAAAATGAAGATCGCAAACAATAGAATTGGTTCGTTGATTTCGTATATTTGTCAATTCATGACAATTTTAGTTATACTATAGTTAGTTATTTAAAGTTTTAAATATTTATAAAAGAAATTTTACTCGCATAACATAAAAATACTGCCAATTTTGCGATGATTGTTATCTAGACGCCATAAACAATAATCTCTTTTTAATTTAATAAAAAAATCATTTATAAAACGTTCATATTTTATCACAAGAAATGCAGTAATCGTTGGATTTCACAAAAGTTATTCGGGAAATCTAGTTAATTGAAAATATTAAATTTGCACTTATCGATGATAGACATTATCATTGACTGATAAATATCCACTATAACGGACAACAATTCTTTTTGGTCATATGGAACCGCTATCGATGATGGAAATAATTTTTGTCTATTACTATTAGCAATCATTGTCGAGGACAGAAATTTATTTGGGCTACTGATCATGCGAGAGTCAAGTTAGGTCCAAGTCAAAATCATATATTTATGGCTATATTCTATATCCATATATAGAATGTATGTATGTTATAAGAAATTATATATAGGGTATTTTGTTTATCCAATCACGGAAATATCTCGTGACACGCTAAAATTACGAAAAAATTAGTTTACAAAAATTGTTCAGTATGGAGGGAACAATAATATGGTGTAAGTATTTTTCAAGACTCGAATGGTGGGGGGAGGAATTTCACGAAACAAATTAATTTTCTTAAATGGATCCTTTTTTTGTCATAACACGATAGCTTTTTCCAAGACGAATTCAGCGACATATCACATTCTGTTATATTTACTGTCGCAAAACAAAATCTGTTTTCTGTCGATAAAAAAATCATTTATAAAAAGTTCATATTTTATCACAAGGAATGCAGTAATCGTTGGATTTCACAAAAGTTATTCGGGAAATCTAGTTAATTGAAAATATTAAATTTGCATATGTTCTATTTACAAACAATCATTATCGATGATAGACATTATCATTGACTGATAAATATCCATTATAACGGACAACAATTCTTTTTGGTCATATGGAACCGCTATCGATGATGGAAATAATTTTTGTCTATTACCAGAGATGGGCAGTATTCAAATACAAAATTATTCAAATAGTTTTTGAATAAAAGATAAATAACTATTATTCTTTATTCAAAGGCTCGAATACAAAAGTATCTTTTATTCAAAAATTATTTGAATAATTTTGTATTCGCCGAGAATTTTTATTCGAGCTTTGAATAAAATTTTTATTCTATTTTCTCGAAAATGAATAAATCCATGAATACTTTCGGCCAGCTCGAGGCTACAATGAACACGACCGACGCCCGAGGGTCGAGCCCTGAGGCCTGAGCCCAGAACACAATAGTAGTGCAATAAACACGGCCGGGCAATCCTCCGGCCAGCCAGGTAACTCGGCATGAAACCGCTAAGGAGCGAATGCTGAACTTATTAATTTTTCGTGCTGCCCTCACGAAAGTCACACGAGCCAATTCGTGGCGTTCTGCCGATTAAGAAAAGCCTAAACTCGACGGAATTAGGACCGTTTCTAGTGGTTTTATTCATTAAAGTATGCTCGAAATTGTTATTCAAATAATTTTCTGCCCAAAAAAAGGATCCATTTAAGGAAATTAATTTGTTTCGTGAAATTCCTCCCCCCACCATTCGGGTCCTGAAAAAAACTTACACCATATTATTGTTCCCTCCATACTGAACAATTTTTGCAAACTAATTTTTTCGTAACTTTAGCGTGTCACGAGATATTTCCGTCATTGGATAAACAAAATACCCTATATATAATTTCTTATAACATACATACATTCTATACATATATGGATATAGAATATAGCCATAAATATGATTTTGACTTGGACCTAACTTGACTCTCGCATGATCAGTAGCCCAAATAAATTTCTGTCCTCGACAATGATTCCTAATAGTAATAGACAAAAATTATTTCCATCATCGATAGCGGTTCCATATGACCAAAAAGAATTGTTGTCCGTTATAATGGATATTTATCAGTCAATGATAATGTCTATCATCGATAATGATTGTTTGTAAATGGAACATATGCAAATTTAATATTTTCAATTAACTAGATTTCCCGAATAACTTCATAAGTTTAGGTCTAAAGCACGACCTATTCGAGCGTTCAGAAACGCGGTTTCCAGACCACATTGTAACAGACCTACATAACGTAGGCCTGTTACGAACAAACCCCTGTCACACCACCACCGGTTATACACGACGACGCGAATCTAGTAACGTACCACCGGCCTCCTGTCACAACAACAACACCGCTTGTACCGCACGTACCCCGCACCCAGGCCCGTATTCCAACGGGAATCCAAATCAAATTGCCAAAATACTGTGCGGAAGAAGGTATACGTCACCATCAAAATACCGCACCGCACCACCATCCCTTACCACCAAACCATTCCTATAAAAGCCGTCGCGAACAGACTAGAATCACCTGAGTCTACCAGTAGCCATCCGGGAACAACCTCGTGCGATATTCCAGTGCTGTGAGTATTCTACCTGTAACCGTTGTCCACGTCTCCGCCGTTATCGGCATCCTGGTTCCGCTGGTACGAGCCGTGCTCTACCTCGAACAACCGGTGCGTCACCGGCCATTTTCGCTAGGCGCGTCGCCTCCGAGAGTCGACGATTAAGAAGCGGTGTGTCACCCCTTCTACCTCGTCGTAACCCTGTCGTCCTGCCCGTCCGCTGGTGCGAGCCGTGCTCCACCTCGAACACCCGGTGCGTCACCGGTCACTTTCGCCAGGCGCGTCGCCTCCGAGAGCCAGCGAACAAGAAGTGGTGCGTCACCCTTTGACTTCGTCGGAGAACCTCCTGTCCAGGTATCCTGTCGCTCCGCTGGTGCGAGTTGTACTCCACCTCGAACGTACCCGGTGCGTCACCGGTACATTTCGTGAGACGCGTCGTCCACGAAATCGGCCGAACTAGAAGTGGTGCGTCACCCTTCGACGTCGCCTAAGAACCGCCTGGAAAGTCACCCTCCTGAGGCGAGTCGCCCACGAGGCCAGTCGAGCCAGACAAGGTGCGTCACCTTGACCGAACTCCCTGAACGACTGTCCGGAGGAACTGTCCGGAGGAACAACCCGGCCTAGGTAGGGAGATCACGACGACAGTCGTGATCTAACTCTACTCCTGTCCATTCTGCCTGCGTCCTACGCCACTTACAGGTTCAGGTAGCACTCTCACGGTCACACGCTCTAAATTCACGGGCACCGTTGCATTACCATCGCGCACTGTATCCTGAGGCACCGTAGCTTACGCGTCCGAAAGGCAGCGAGTATAATTTATTTGTCCGCAACCGACTCGTCTCAGTTATTTCGCCCGCACCGACTCCGTTCCTCGCGTCGTCACTCCACTTGTCGTTTAGAACCCTGGGTCGGCGAGCTGTTCAACACCAAGGAGCCCGAACGCGAGGAAGCCGAACGACGACGAAACACACCTGTTTCAACATAATATGACAGTAATTACTCTGTCCAACAAAATCAATCTTTTTTCATGTTCTACAATTACTGTTGGGTGTATCCTATAGAGTTTTTTGCGCTGATTCCGAATCTGCCCTTAATTTTTCTCCTAGATGCACAGTTTTTGAGAAACATGACTTTAAGATAAGAAACGTATTTTTCAACGTTAAACAAATATTGTGATGTTATTATAAAAGATATTGAATTGTTCTTTACAGCAAAAGATTCGGTAGACTTTCGCGAATCCAGTGATACCCAATACTAATATATTATGATTCTTTAAACATGATTAAACAATCATTAAAGACGGAGATACACCACTTTTGCACAAATTTTTGAGAATATTTTTCAATTTATCTGAAAAAATAAGGGTCCAGGGGAAAATCAAACTATATTACGCGATAGAGCAGACTTTTATCTTGAGAAACCGCCCTACGAAGTTTGCAATGTCGACGTTTTTTCGAACCAGAAAGCAAAATATCTTCGCTCGACATGAGTTGCCGCCAGCGCAGTGGTGTTCACCACTAGAACGGTCTGGATAAGGTCGTTCTATGGGTTACGGCCAGTTACGGCGCGGCGAACGCCCGCGCCAGTGGTGAGCGCCACTGAAAGTGTCGTTCAGTGTCGTTGCGGTGCCGATCCGTCAGTAGTGTACGGAAAAGACCACCACCGCGGTGCCTTTTTGACCGCGCGGTCCGTTGCAAGTAGCTGCCGTGACGGTATAGTCTGCAAAGACCTTTAACGGTGATCGTTGTTTCCCGTTGGAGAACGTCTCCGGTCAAACCCTAGCGGGCCCGATGGAGAATCTTACCGATCAGCCTCCGACATATATGTGTATTATTTATATACGTGAAAGTTTCATTAAAGAATAAGTAATAATTAAAAAAGATTTTATATTGGTATTACATTGTGAGGACGCTCGGGCCTTTGAATTGTGCCGGCAACTGCAACTCTCCGAGCCGAGATCAGATTACTACAGTGGAGGGGATATTTTTTTGTGTTTATCCTGCACGGCCTTTTTGTGTTTATAGAGGATTTACTGTATATAGATCGTTCGACGATCGCGTGATATATCTGTAGCAACAGTTGACGAGTGGTCGCATCATGCTGACGCATACGCACTACACGGACGTGCACGTATACATAGGGTGTTTACCTACAGGTGGGAGAAAATTTAAGGGATGGTTCTCGACGATAATATAAGACGAAAATGAAGAATAAAAAAATTGCGATTTCGGCTTCGTTATTTAGTTATTAACAATTAAAAATCCGCCTAAAATGCTGCAACACTTCTAACAAAAGTATACGTTGCGTACGTCACACAGGCGCGCGACAGCCTCGTATCAAGTGACAAACGCATGCATACCTTGGTTCTCATTTGGGGCCCCAGCGAGGTGAAAATGTTTAAAAAATCGTTGGACGGCATTGAACCTACCTACTCGTTAAAATCCACAAGGGCATTTCTAATATCCGCCCTATGGAATTATCGAGTCGAAGGGGTCAATGCCCTTTCACTTTTATATTCTTCTCACACATATCCACAAATCCTTATCCTGCACTGTAATTGTTCATAAAACCGTACTTAATATACTGGAATAAACGCTCTAGCACTATTTACAATATCATACACACGCACTACGAGTTTACAGAGAGTACAAGTCTACTGAGGGGAATGAGGAGAATGTAAAGAACTGGTAATCCTTTAATGTTGAAACACTGCACTTTATTGAACTTGGTTTACGTCGCGAGACTCGCTCACAGAAGGAACGGACATCTTGAGGTCGTGTGTGATTTCTGCGAACGGAAATTTTCAACGCGTGCGGGAAGAATCGTCCGTACAAGCTAGTATCTGTATGCACACTGATTCAAGACAGCTGATGTGGTCAATGCACACACATGAGATATTTCGCTGTCACAGATAGAATGAGAAAGAATCACGAAATTCGTGAAAACAGGATAGACAATGTATTGGTATAGCAACGCGCGATGTTTGGGCGGTAGTTTGCTGTAGATCTTCATTTGTTTTATCGATCTGGCATCGACCTCATCATCTCTTTTGAATCAGTGTGCATACTAGAGTGGTCCAAAGCTATACCTGTGAAAATTTTTTATCGAGATACAAAGCACCGCACCCCCCAGAATTGTTCCTTTAGATGAGAAAAAAATTTGTGCAATGTTTGAGATCGACCGAAAAAAAGGATCACGTGCCTCAAAGCGACTGAAAATTTTGAAAATTGTGAAATTCTTCTCAACTATGGAACATGGCATCGTTGGATTTGTCTTTTTTTCTGAATAGGAATATGGAAAAATTATATGACTTCCTTCAAATAATAATAACAATGACCTTGAAATTTCAAAAATATGATTTCCAAAAAATTTTTTATTTTGCCATTATATTTACCTTATTGAACAATGCAAATTTCTCCTCTGACATTTTTTCGTACAATCACAAGTAACAGAGATATTTAAATATCTACATCAAAATGTAGCATATTTTGACCGATGGTGTTATATGTAATGTAAGTATATAAATGTAAGTTATATATGATATATTTACATATTTTTCGCCAAGGTAGTTTTATTTATATCAGAATATTGCTGACGGTAATCATTTACAATTTGTAGTATCATCTGTTTTTCTTCCTCACTACGCGCTAAAATTTGGTTATAGTCCCGCATTAACTTAACAGCTCTTTCTGCTTTATCGTTAACCACTGGTAAAGCTTTAACGATATCTAAACCTATTTTATAAGATGGTTCATCTTGCCAAACTATAGGATCTTTTTCTAAAAATTCTGCCGATATGCCGAATCTACTAAAAAACTTCCGACTTTCGTCTGTTATAAAATATGAAATATCCTTCTCCATATGGTCGGTTACATTACTTGGTAGGACAAACTTTTTATAATAATCACCGCCGCCACTACTAGTGGTATTTAACGCCTCCACCATTCGTTTCTTTGTTTCTATGGAAATGTCATTATCGAAGAACGATAACGCAGCATTTTCTGGTGTCAAATACCACAAGTGTCTCAAAAATTTTTCTAACGCTACATGACTAATGTCTTTATCTATTTTCTTATATTTATATAAGGATTTAATAAAAGTAAAGTCCTGCTGCGGAGCCTTCGTCGGGAGAAGAGCTTCTACCCATGCTTTTAAATATAAATTTGCAATAAATAAACATATATCGCGAATTCCATTTGTCTCCGCTTCGCTTAATTCGAATTCTTCGCGAAACAAAAATATTTTTATACAATAAATGCCCTTCGCCATCCACCGAGCATGATGGAAAGCTCCGGGTGCTCGAAAACGGTACTCTGAAGTATTACCTAAAAATACTAGCACAAGTTCAATAAATTCGCGATAGTCTTCCTGTGGATGATGCATTTCCAGAGTCTGTTTCGCAAAATTTATTAGCTGTGGTATATTTTCTAATTTTTGATTGACAAATCGATCTTCTACCCCACAGTGGAAGTTTAATTTATTTATATTGGGCCACGCTTGCTGGAAGCGTTTAAAAATCGGCACGTTTGGACCCGTAGACTGGGACATCTTGTTCTCAAAAACCGCTCTTAAAACTATTTCGTACATATGGTGTCTGCACGGAAGATATAGCAAGTACCGTCCGATTACGTGCTCTAAAATTACACACGCACCTTGCAAGTGACCCATATTAGATGCTGTCGTATCACATGAAAGTGCTTGCACTTTGTTGCATATGTCCCACTCCTTGAGTAGATCATGGACAGCAAGAGCTTGATCTCTTCCAGTAGAAGTCGGGATTATCGGAACCCCAAGTAAGTGTTCACGCCCTCTGCAAGTTATAACGACAGGCAACCTTTCCACCTTTTCTTTGCCGACTAGAGCAGGTAACATTTTACCATCCCAATGTACAGTAACTGCATCAATTTCATGTTGGGAAAAAGCTGCACGTAGCATTTGACTGTGTTTCTTGCGCAACTCTGTTCGATAACGACGAATCGATGATCGACTTATGGTCAAATCATTAATGTCGTGACCAAGAGCTTGAGAAATTGCTACAATTATACGGGCAGCATCGCGGTCACTAACTTTACATGCATCAAGTGTTGACATAAACTTTAGCGTAATAACCTGTTTTGAACCGCGTTTTCGTTTAGGTTTGCTCGGACCAAGTTCTGTTGCATCGCAATCGCTCGCATTGGACTCCAGCGCAGGATCCTCATCCTCATCCTCAGTACATTGCCGATTTTCTTCGACGTCGTCGGGTGATGCAATTGATGCAAAGTTGATTGTTTCTTCTGATTGTAAAAAAATGTGAATAATATGAGTATAGAGAAATAGATTTCGACAATTTTACTTTAAAACAAATAATTTCTGGATAAACGTACCTTGCATAGCTGCTTGCGTTTTAACTCGACGTGCTTCTTCTTTTGCTTGACGAAGCGCTTGTCTCTGTTCTTTTGCGTAAAGAACTCGATCTCCTCCAATCATCGATCCTGGTCGTCCTTTTTTTCTTTGGTTCAGAAGAAATTGTTTATCTTCATCGATCGTGATCAATTCTAAAGCATCAACATGTGCGATATCGAAAAGATCATCTAATTGATCAAGAAACTGTTGTTCCTTGTTATCTTGTAGCTGCGATCGTCGTGTAGAATTCTTTTGTAACAGCCTCCACTTCTGGTATAAGGACTCCAATTTCTCGATGCGGTGATGGCTTTGCCTGAATGGAATTTTTGCCTTCTCCCACAACACTTCCACTTCTTTCACAACAAGATATGAGCTACATCGAAGGTTCAATTTCACTTTCCGTAAATTGTAAAACAAAACTCTTAAAACTTGCCCTATCGATGGCAACTTAGCGCCTACAATTTGACTTTCGTCATGTTCTAATAAGAACAGTTTTCCGTGATTTCTACTCTCCATTGGACTTCTGTGCACTGTTCGGTGGTTAAATCAGCTATGACTGATGATCCGTTTTCGGACGGGCTTTTATACAATTTTGTCTGGGTCTGGAAAGGGCCTAATAGTCGTGAAGGAGCGCGGACCTTGGAGAGTGCCCCTCGTGTCGCGAAGCGATGTAGCGTCTCTGATTGGCTCGCCCTTGTGTCAGCAAAACAGGGGTAGACTAACGGGAAATTGTCCTGGAGGGTGCACGACGCACGTGTACTAAACTTCCCTCGTACCTGACCGTCGTGGGTCCAGTGTTCAGTACGGAGAGTTGTAAACGGGTCCGCTGCCCAGGTACGGAACTGTACCTGGTTTCTGCCTTACGAAAGTCGTTTGCAGCTCATATTTTGCAAACCAAAGCCAGTTGACATAAAATTGTGGTAGCAGAAATAGTTTTACTTAATAATTTTACTTAACAGTTGACAAAAGTACTTCGTAATGCAAAGTACAAGTTGATTTTGTTTATTGTTCAATGCCAATGAAGCTAAACTGTCACTTTAGGCTTCTTAAAGTCTTGTTTCAGTACAGGTATAAATAAAATGTAATACATGGAAATGTTTAAATATCTCTGTTATTTGTGATGGTACGAAAAAATGTCAGAGGAGAAATTTGCATTGTTCAATAAGGTAAATATAATGGCAAAATAAAAAAATTTTTTGGAAATCATATTTTTGAAATTTCAAGGTCATTGTTATTATTATTTAAAGGAAGTCATATAATTTTTCCATATTCCTATTCAGAAAAAAAAGACAAATCCAACGATGTGCCATGTTCCATAGTTGAGGTGAATTTCACAATTTTCAAAATTTTCAGTCGCTTTGAGGCACGTGATCCTTTTTTTCGATCGATCTCAAACTTTGCACAAATTTTTTTCTCACCTAAAGGAACAATTATGGGGGGTGCGGTGCATTTAATTCGTTGGTCAAAAAATATGGACCACCCTAGTGCATACGGATGCTAGCTTGTACGGACGATTCTTCTCGCACGCGTTGAAGATTTCCGTTCGCAGAAATAACATACGACCTCAAGATGTCCGTTCCGTCTGTGAGCGAGTCTCGCGACGTAAATAAAGTTCAATAAAGTGCAGTGTTTCAACATTAAAGGATTACCAGTTCTTTACATTCACCTCATTTCCCTCAGTCAACTTGGACTCTCCGTAAACTCGTAGTGCGTGTGTATGATATTGTAAATACTGCTAGAGCGTTTATTCCAGTATATTAAGTACGGTGTTAAGAACAATTATAGTGCAGGATAAGGATTTGTGGATGTGTGAGAAGAATTTAAAAGTGAAAGGGCATGACCCCTTCTACTCGATAATTCCATAGGGCGGATATTAGAAATGCCCTTGTGGATTTTAAAGAGTAGGTAGGTTCAATGTCGTCCAACGATTTTTTAAACATTTCCACCTCGCTGGGGCCCCAAATGAGAACCAAGGTATGCATACGTTTGTCACTTGATACGAGACTGTCGCGCGCCTGTGTGACGTACGCAACGTATACTTTTGTTAGAAGTGTTGCAGCATTTTAGGCGGATTTTTAATTGTTAATAACTAAATAACGAAGCCGAAATCGAAATTTTTTTATTCTTCATTTTCGTCTCATATTATCGTCGAGAACCACCCCTTAAATTTTCTCCCACCTGTAGGTAAACACCCTGTATAGGCAAAATTTAATGTAGTAGTAGCTGCAGTTTTTCGCAAGTATCTCAAGAGCTAAGGCTGAGCGGCGCGGCGCGGCGTTTACATGTATAGGAAAAAGTTGTTCAGAATGTTGAGTTTTACAACATATTAAGAAATCATAAAAATCGGTGAGGTGGAACCTTTTATGTTCAATTACCATTTTTTTTCAAGTTATTCCATAATCAAAACCATTCAAATTGTGTTATAAACGTTCGTCATGTAATGACAAATCAGTGAGATGTTTAAGTGGTCCCCTTTAGCTAAGACACCCTGTATATTCGAATAGATTTTCAAAATCTCGAAAAATAATTCTGGCCGTCATTTCTGAGAGACGCAGCACTCAAATCGTTAATTTACAATGAAACATTGTATCTCATTAGCGCTTAGACGGATTCATGACTAATTATTGATTCGTTGCAAGGAGTTCCGAAACACCTGTTTCCGAGAGATGCTGGATCTACAACAAAACCGTCTCGACGTTATGCAGGCCGCGTCTCTGCGTTTCGTTTGGCCAGCCGCTAACGAACTATGAATTTGCGGGGCGGAAAACAAAAAAAAATGGGGGGAGGGAACACAGCGACGGTGACTCGGTTAATCCAGTTTTTCTGTGAAAAGTGCGGGCGCAGCTCGATGAATTATTCACCGTCCGCTATTTGTCCGATCCTCTTGGGGAAGTGAACGTACCGCCCGGGGGGGAAACGGTCGAAACGAGAGTGAGGAGAGAGAGAGAGATAGCGAGGGAGAGAGTGAGAGAAAGAGAGAGAAAGAGATCGTTCGTCTCCGCGGAAAATCGTCGGGCTGGAAACGAGCGGGACAGAGGCAGAGCCGATGACGCGCGAACGATACGTCAACAACCATCCGGCCGTTAATGAGAACGCGAACGGACGTGTGCCTCACACGCAAACATCACGTAGCGAAGGCGCACGCTTCCATGGTGGACGCGTCCGCATCGAGGACACGCCGGTTTACCCTGAGCACAATCTGACGACCTGCATTAATCGTTGTCGTCAATCAGAGGAGGCAGGCCCCGGCCGATAGAATGCGATTAATCTCGATCAGCTCGTGTACCGTGAACGAGCGGTACCGAAGCGTCGCGCGACAGTTAGAGGGGGAACGTACAATTGAGTCGGTTTCGGGAACAGTCTCGGCCCCGGACGGCCTGCCACTGGCGTAAACACGGTATCGCTCGTCGAGAAAGTTGAAATGAGCTGCATCTTATCAAATGGAACTAGTGTTCCACTAATTGGATACCGGGGCACCAGACAGTGTTTTCCCGTGTTGGTAGTTCAATGAGATTCTCCGCACTTCAATGAAAACGCAAGTTAGACGAAATTGTCCTGGTTTCATAATCGTAATAGTATAAAGAGCATGACGCTTGTCTCCAGCAAGTTTTGAGCGTACTGCACCGCATGCTCCGGAAATGTTACTTCAATTTAGAAGAGTGCAAAAGAAGTTAGTGCAATAACCTTCAGTAGAACAGAACCTAACTTACGGTCACCATTGTTACGCAAGGGGCATTCATGCGCTGGAGAAGCAGTATGTCGTCACCGCGAGATGTTGTTACAAGATGCTGTCATCTCTAGGTCAAATATGAATATCGGAACGAAGACTCGAGCCAATGATATAGGGTCTCCAGGGGCTTCCTGCTACATAGACGGTGTTAGCATGTTCTACAAGCGAAACAAAAAGATTATTCAGACATAAATTTGTAAATACTACTAATTAACAGGTCTTTATTTTGAATACAGAATCACGACAAGCTAATTTAATTTAAGCTAATTTAATCCAGTAGAGAAGGCGTCAAGTTGCAAAACAACCGTTAATAAAGCTAGTTAGTTAGATGCTGCATTCTCCAAAGGAGAAAACATTAACACAACAAGAGAAAGAGCCCCTTCTTTGTTTCTTTTGCCCCCCCCCTCCTCCTCCCACAGCACCCTTCCCCCTGAATCTGTTACTGTGGCAATTAGGAGATGGGTGATATGTGCTTGCTGCACCAACTAAGGTGGAGTGGGGCAAGTCCGTCTACGGGGCAAGTCCGTTAATTGGTTATTTTTATTATAATATGAACGAAATTTCTCTAGTTTGTATTTATTAATGTAGTATAAATTAGTACGAATTATTCTACATAGATGTCGCCCAAGAATAAATGTGTTTTCGTCGCTTAAATCAACCAATACCAAACAGTCACGTGCGAGGTACACGTACAACTTTAAGGTTACCCTGAACGTGCAATAGTTTACAAGTTATTAATATATTCTGTGTTGTTATTTTAGGTGTCACGTCCGGTGGTTCAGCCATCGATAATAATTGATATAATCAATCATGTATAACATACACTTTTTGAATTTCTTTTTATGCTTGCTCTTAATAATGTTGTACGAGAAATTAAATATTAAATACTATTGTTGATAATTAATATTGAACTGTCGTATATTATATCATATTGCGAGCGGCAGAATCAATAGAATTAAGGAAAATCTATAAGATATACAGGGTGTCCCAAGACCCCTTCGACTCCGGGAAATGGGAGGTTCCTTAGGTCATTTGAAGCAACATTTTCCTTTGCACCAACGTCAGCCGGGGCTTTGTTTAGGAGTTATTAACGAAAAACACGGACCAATCAGAGCGCGACCTAGACGCGCGATGGCACGTTCAGCCCGGCGCGCCGGGAGACGAGCGTGGTGTAACGCCGCGATGCCGTAACGAACAAGAGTTTCTCGAGATCATGTGAATCCTCCCCGATTTGGATGAGCTTTGGATATGTTGTCAAGACCATGATTCTGAACAACATTTCCCTTTACAGTTTTTGTCGACCGGCTTTAGTTTACGCGATAAATATAAAAACTTTTAATTGTAAATCGATCGATTGTACTATCTTTTACCCGATTTCGATGAGCTTTGGATATGTTGTCCAGACCATGATTCTGAACAACATTTCCTTTAGACTTTTTGCCGGTCGCGGAAGAACTTTACTTGTCAATTCATATGGTTGGATCTTTTTACCCGACTTACGGCAACGTTACCCGAACGAGAGAAGAAGCAGAAACTGATTGTATTGAAAACTCACTTATTCAGCCGTAAATTGATTTGCTGCTTCGAAATGTGTGTCGCTGGGTCACTCGGTGACGAACTGTACAGATGTCTTCAGGTATACGACAGTACCGAAAGCTAAGGGACGTACGGCCAGGTCGACGAACTGCACAGCCGGTGGTAGAAGGCCTAAGGGATGCGCGGTCAAGTCGACGATCCAGAATTTCAGTTTCACTTTCGAATCGATAAATAATTCGTATGTTTATTTCACACAGATGCCTTGAAATTTTTCCACACTCACAATCACTGTTCACATTTGTGAACACATAGTTATGCACTAATAATAATTGCTTAAACTAATTAAACGATTATTTAATCTAATCACTAGACTGCGGATCTTTATGTAAAATGAAAGTTGGCTGCCGCTATTACAAGGGACAGGAGCCAGACAGATATTTGATTCTTACTGTGATCATTTTAAGAAGTTGAAAATAATACATTGGTGTTCTGAAATTACTTTAATCTCTCTAGTGTCTTAAAATGCACCTACTCATGTTTGCTACAAATGCATGAAATTCGCAGTCTAGTGATTGCATTACCTGATTGTTGTGATTTGTGCAGCAGGACAAGGGATATGGCAATTATTATTAGTGCATAACTATGTGTTGACAAATGTGAACAGTGATTGTGAGTGTGGAAAAATTTCAAGGCATCTGTGTGAAATAAACATACGAATTATTTATCGATTCGAAAGTGAAACTGAAATTCTGGATCGTCGACTTGACCGCGCATCCCTTAGGCCTTTTACCACCGGCTGTGCAGTTCGTCGACCTGGCCGTACGTTCCTTAGCTTTCGGTACTGTCGTATACCTGAAGACATCTGTGCAGTTCGTCACCGAGTGACCCAGTGACACACATTTCGAAGCAGCAAATGGATTTACAGCTGAATAAGTGAGGTTTTAATACAATCAGTTTCTGCTTTTTCCCTCGTTCGGGTAAAGTTGCCGTAAGTCGGGTAAAGAGATCCACCCATATGAATGGACAAGTAAAGTTTTTCCGACCGACAAAAACTGTAAAGGGTAATGTTGTTCAGAATCATGGTCTTGACAACATATCCAAAGCTCATCGAAATCGGGTAGAAGATAGTACTATCGATCGATTTACAATTACAACTTATCTCGTAAACTAAAGCCGGCCGACAAAAACTGTAAAGGGAAATGTTGTTCAGAATGATGGTCTTGACAACATATCCAAAGCTCATCCAAATCGGGGAGGATTCACATAATCTCGAGAAACTCTTGTTCGTTACGGCATCGCGGCGTTACACCACGCTCGTCTCCCGGCGCGCCGGGCTGAACGTGCCATCGCGCGTCTAGGTCGCGCTCTGATTGGTCCGTGTTTTTCGTTAATAACTCCTAAACAAAGCCCCGGCTGACATTGGTGCAAAGGAAAATGTTGCTTCAAATGACCTAAGGAACCTCCCATTTCCCGGAGTCGAAGGGGTCTTGGGACACCCTGTATTTCGCAGCTGATTATATGGAATTGTTAACTCATGTGATTTATTTTAAGCCTAAACTCGACTTGAATTTGGAATATCGTTGAATAAATTAAGAACACAGCGAAATGTATTTTGTTAAATAAAAAGCGATGATTTGAAATATAAATTGCGAGCGAATATCCGTTGAAAACTGTTCATCGCTGAAGAATGTGAAGATAAATACTTCGAAATGAATAAGAGATTGATAAATAATAAGCTGGTGACTAATTACCTGGCAGGATGTGTAGGGCAACATGGTCTATCCAAGAGAACGATAAAAGGGAATCAAAGACTCTTCATCCGGTCAAGAGGTATTAGTTCATAGGAAAACTGATTTCAAAAAACGCTTGAAGATGCACTCATCCCATAGACATTAGGCTCAGAACAATGGATCGACTAATCTATAAAAGAAATTCAATCCAGTCTATGCTCAAATTCAGTTCAGTCTACATATGTTCAAATTCAGTCCAGTCGTCATCGTCAAAGTTTTAAGTCAACCAATTTTACAAAAAAATCGAGCCAGTCAGTTTGTTCAAGTGAAGATAAAGTTACAAGGCGTGTACACCCGCCGGATTTTACATCATCTCAATATCGACTTTGTTGCCGAAACGATTGTTGCCGATACGGTAAATAGTAACAGTTTATAATAAGATCACAATAACTCTGATGCTTACAATATACTTTTGTTAATTTTTATTTTTACTCAAACCAAAACTTCAAATCATTTTTAAAGAGTTAAAAATTCCATTTTTAAAGAGTTAAAAATTCCACGATCAAAGTCACTTAGAATTTAAGAAATCCTCAATCTCCCGAACCGAAGCCGGTGAATGCAGGTAGGTTCAAAACTGAACAAATCTTCAATTTAAATCTATCAATTAAACTATACAATCTATAATACGTCCACCTTAGGACGTAACATAGGTAAGTACTACACCGTTTTTATTGTATTTTTTAAAATTTATTGACAAAAACACTAAGATGATCTTGCCTCGTAATTATTACTACACGGGGCTAGTCCGTACTATCATGGTGGGGTAAATCCGTACTGAGTACTGTATGGATAACTATAAAACTAAACAATATATTTAATGCAATAAAAAGCATTTTGTAGCAGGCTTGATAATAATTCTTTTCTTGCCCTGTAGCACTTGAAACAAGGTTTGAAAGCATTTCTAACTCTCAGAGACGGACTTGCCCCACTTTCGGGGCAAGTGCGTCCTAGTTGACACTTTGTACAATATCCTATCAAAATGATAATTTTCAAGCAAAATTAGAATCCTACAAAATACTAATTCATCAGTAATAACTGTGGCAAAAGTTTGATACCAAGAACGTTAAGTTTTTACATACTAGACTGAAAAGGTTTAAAGTCCAACTTTTCAAAAACTAGGGCGGATTTACCCCACTCCACCTGACATCATAATTAAGATACAAACATTTCAAATATCCCTTGATCTACTAACACAGTTTTCATTCGATATAAGATTCGCAACAAGAAAATCTCTAACCCCTCTTCTTCTTTTGAAGTTCCCCGCTCGGCACAGCTTAGTGGCGGAACGAGTGGGTGTCACATTCCATCCTTTTACATCGAAACACATCGCTGCTTGGCCGAACACTTTATGGTCTGCCGGAAAAATTTATGGGACCTACAAACTCTCAGCTCACTCGAGAAGCCGTCCCAACAGTCCCAAGCCATCTACTTATATTGAAAGAGAACTGTAGTACAATTATTATAGCATAACTTACTGTTTTTGTTTCTCTGAATATGAAAGAATGAACCACAGTGAATTCAGTTTTAAGAAGCACGTATAAAAACATTCTACAATAGTTAACTGGTGAAATCGGAGGACCCACATACAAACTTTCTAAATTCCTACCTAGCATTATATCTAAAATTATTGGTAACACATCAGTCCATACTATAGACAGCTGGAAATTAGTTAAAGAACTCAGAACCATTCAGGTTCCTGAAGATTCACAACTGGTATCATTCACCAATGTTCCTGTAGATTTGGCAATGCAAGCGTAACACTCACGTTGGGAAGAGTTAAAAGAACACACCATAATACAAAGAGATGAATTTCTCAAATCAGTTAAATTTGTACTACAAGCAAATGTCTTTTGTTTCAACAATACATATTACACAAACAAGTATTTGGTACTGTAATGGGCTCTCCCATTCCCCCTGTCATTGCCAATCTAGTAATGGAAGAACCGGAAAAAGTTTCCATTTCTAAATTACCGTTTGAACTTACATTTTATAAAAGATATGTAGATGATATTCTTACTTGTTGCAAACCTGATCAAGTAAGAACATTGGTTGACACTTTTAACAATTTTCACAACAGACTACAGTTCACACATGAAATTGAAATGGATTCAAGTCTTAACTTCCTTGATGTCAGTATTATTAGAGTACAAAACTAGATGGTCTGGCAGATACGTAAATTTTTATTCTTTCCATCCGTTACAACATAAGATAGGTCTTGTCAAAGTCTTATTGATCGTGCCATCCTTTTAGCAAATCCTGAATTCAGATCAAACAATCTGCCACTCATTAGGAATGTACTTACATATAATGGATACCCTGAAAATCTTGTTTCTAACATCATCAAAGAACGAGTATTTGATCTATACCATCCTCCCTTCGTCGAAAAGCGAAAAGAAGAAAGGTTCAGAGCAAAAGGTCCAATAAATTGGAAGAATACAGTGGTTATCCCATGTGTAAACAACATTTCTAATGACATTAGAAGAATTTTCAGGAAGGTTAGCATACACACTATCGATAACATACCATTTAATTTGAAAAATTGATTTCCACCAATTAAAGATAAAATACCTATGTTGAAAAGTTGTAATGTAAATAGTATATGCAACCTTGCAAGCATTGTAACCATGAATACATTGGACAAACATCTAGACACCTAGACACACGTATCACTCAGCATAAACGCGATATAATATTCTTGTCTCCAACACAACACACCGCTTTGACGAAGCATTCACTTGAGTTTGACCATACATTTCACTTCGACAATACCAAAGTAATAGACAGAGAACATAACCTACAAAAAAGGTTACTACTGGACACGATTCACATGATTAAACAACATAGCGTAAATCTTAGGTACGAAACGCCTACGATTCATGATTATACTACCCATTTAAATTACAACCTGTTCTCTTGTATATAAATAGAAAATACATTCTTTCTGCTGGTCTTACATCACGAATGTCGATTTTTAAAGCTACCAACTGTGGTTAGTATAATAGCATTTGTTGAATACCGTTGGACGTTTTCAAATTTACCGCCATATATTGATTTAAGAACGGCCGATCCATATGTTCAGAATAGTGTGTCTATATGTTCAGTTTTCAGTGTTTTCAATTTTTGGGCTGTGTTCAAACGGTCAGTTTGACCGCAGTACGTTCTAAACCAGCAGCGTGTACAAATCAGTTTTTCAATGCTCAATTTACATAACTAAAGTTATTATAGCAAGTACGTGGTAATATCCTTTTTGCTCAATTTCAATTCACCTATTCTACTTACTGTATTATATATATATATTGTCTTGTAGACGCAAATTTTTCCTTTGAAAAAGGTTCAAAACTGAACCGAAACGTTAGGAAAGAAGAAAAGTTTATTGCAAGATTGCTAGATTTACTAAGTGATCGAAACGGTAGCGCCGAAAGCATCGTTAAATTAAATAACTCGTGAAATGTTTGTTAAAGAAAAGAACAATGCTTAGCAACACGAGTCGCTAAGGAAAATACTTTGGTCAGTATAATATGTGATGTATAACCATATTAGGGGTGTGCGAGATCACGGTCGAGACGGGGATTTCTCGCGGGATCGGGACGGAATCCCGAGTCTTTCGGAATCCCGAAAATTCTGGGGAATCCCGGATATTCTCGGGAATCCCGAATCTTCACGGGATCCCGTATATTTTCGGGAATCCCGAAAATTCTCGGTATCTCGGATATTTTCGGGAATCTCGCACACCCCTAATAACCATTCTTGAAAGTATCAATATCTTATACCGGTCTCTTTTGTATTAACTCAGTTATGAACTCCGTTCATTTATATCGGTGTCAGGCCGAGTAGCGGATGGGCGCGAAAGGAGTGAAATCGCTTCTAGCGCGTGAAACCGCTGACGAAATGGAATGTTTTATTAGGCGCGTGTCTAGCACTTGACGCCGGCGTGGCATCGGGTCTAGACGGATCGTCGAATTTCCCTGACAGTCTGTACCGGATGAAAAGCTGATTAAGATCGATTCGGCAAAATTATCCCTGTAATCCGTTCCTGGCGAGCGGATTAAAGGGATCGTATCCAAATAGGATTTCGGGTGGCAGGAACGAAAGTGATCCCGGTTCCGCGGCCAGGTTCGAGTGTCCTTCGTGTCGTATTATCATCCCCACGAAAGCACGATCTAAGGGGGAGGGGCATTTGTCATATTTCCCGGGGAGCTAGTGAGAAAACGAGACGTCGCGTCGCGCCGTGCCGCCATGCCAGTGGGTCGGTGGGTGCATATAAAAAGGAATTAATTTCGCGGCGTGCTCGCCGCTGTGAATTCTCAAGCGACTGGAAAAGAAGAATTCCACAAAGAGCACGCTGGAGATCGTCTAATGAGGGAACGTGTTCAAAAATCCTCGTCTGCAACTCATTGTAAAATCGAATTACGCGAACGGCCGACGGAGGAAGATGAATATTAGCCGGCCCTGCCCCCGGGGACCTTAATTAAGCCGGCCATTAAAATTAAACCACCGCATCGCGGTCCAGGAATTTTTAACAACCGCCTATCCAGGAACTGTGCCACGGGATCTTATTGTTATAAGAGTGGTCGATGGTTGCCTCTGACACCAGCGAAATAATCTCTGTCGTGACAAGACAATCTACAGTCGGGGACAAAATTCAGTGACTACCATTTAAAAACTAATACCTTTTCTAGAATTGGACCAAACCAGGGAGAGGTGGGCATTATTTGGCGAAACAAATATTTCAAATACTATTTAATATTTTAGATTTTATTTTGCTTAAAGAAAATAGTATTTTAAATAAGATATACAATTTCGAAAACAGAATATTTTTATTTTAACGATCTGTGTGAACCTCAAAATAAAATATTTCTATTTCAACAATTTGATCCCCAAAATAAAATATTTCTATCTTAACAATCACACAGAAACACAAAATAAAATATCTTACTTTTTGCATTGTTATAATACTCTGAGATAAACATAACCATACAGTCTATCTTATCGTTAAGAAACGATTTACACCTATAAATGTATTGAATTCGAACCATTATTTTCAGCAATAATACTTAAAATTGAAATTGAAAATAAAGAGAAAATAAAAATATTTCTAATATTCTTCAAACAAAATAGTATTTTCAAAAAATTTACTGCCTCAAATAAATTATTTTATTTTCAAAAATTACTGCATCAAATAAAATATTTTATTTTCAAAAATTACTGCATCAAATAAAATATTTTATTTCCGAAGTTGTACACATACCTTAAAATAAAACAAAAATTAGTTTTTTCAGTTCAACTTACACTGATTGCCCTTCGAATAATTTTGTCTAGGCATTTGATGGTCAACATAAGTATAGTCGTCGATTATTGTTTAGGTTGAAAAATATCGACCTAATTGTTTTATAAATTTAAAGTTTTGATAGTAACGAATTTCTCGATGTACTCGAGTGTACTTGATTGGACTCGCCCTGATTGGTTTGTGAAACCTTCATATACAAAGTGATACATTTTAATTTATAAATACAATTGCTTAAAATGTAGATTACCTGTGGAACGATGAATATATTAAAATTGCCGAAATCTTAGCAACATGAGAACCTATAAGGATTACAATAAAAAATCTTAGTAGAGAAGATTCGACATTATTAACTGCTGAAGGTGCTCTTAAATTCTTATTTAAAACTTTAGAAAAACTAAATGCTGAATTGAGTAATGAGTTTCTTGTTGTTATGTAAAAAGAAATATTTAAAAGAAGAGATAAGATTATTGTATCCCTTATAAAATCAACGCGCGCGGCAGCGTGCGCACCAAGTCCCCCTCCCGCCACCTCTAAGCTGCCGAGTAGTTATTCTCGTACGATAGTTTTGCGCTTTTTTGCCATATTGCCAACGCCACTGCCGCTCTCCCTGGTAACCAAGGTCAACCAAAATTTTTATTTGAGCTAGATATAACATCAACTAACTCTCATGTAAAAAGCAACTCTCTACCTAGCCTGGAACCTGAGATAAAAATACCCCAAAAACGCATAATTCTTGGAATATACAGGGTGTTTACCTACAGGTGGGAGAAAATTTAAGGGGTGGTTCTCGACGATAATATAAGACGAAAAAAAAGAATAAAAAAATTGCGATTTCATCAGCTGTCTTGAATCAGTGTGCATACGGATGCTAGCTTGTACAGACGATTCTTCTCGCACGCGTTGAAGATTTCCGTTCGCAGAAATCACACACGACCTCAAGATGTCCGTTCCGTCTGTGAGCGAGTCTCTCGACGTAAATCAAGTTCAATAAAGTGCAGTGTTTCAACATTAAAGGATTACCAGTTCTTTACATTCTCCTCATTCCCCTCAGTAAACTTGTACTCTCTGTAAACTCGTAGTGCGTGTGTATGATATTGTAAACAGTGCTAGAGCGTTTATTCCAGTATATTAAGTACGGTGTTATGAACAATTATAGTGCAGGATAAGGATTTGTGGATATGTGTGAGAAGAATTTAAAAGTGAAAGGGCATTGACCCCTTCTACTCGATAATTCCATAGGGCGGATATTAGAAATGCCCTTGTGGATTTTAACGAGTAGGTAGGTTCAATGTCGTCAAACGATTTTTTAAACATTTTCACCTCGCTGGGGCCCCAAATGAGAACCAAGGTATGCATACGTTTGTCACTTGATACGAGACTGTCGCGCGCTTGTGTGACGTACGCAACGTATACTTTTGTTAGAAGTGTTGCAGCATTTAATAACTAAATAAAGAAGCCGAAATCTCAATGTTTTTATTCTTCATTTTCGTCTTATATTATCGTCGAGAACCACCCCTTAAATTTTCTCCCACCTGTAGGTAAACAGTATATAGGATGATGATCATGTTAATTATAAACTTGAAATTTTGGAATCAGGTGTCTTTTATATCCAAACCAACAGGAAAAATCGAAAATCCCGAAAAAAATACCACCTACGTCATGTGGTTGGGCATACCCAAAGGCTTTGGGTTAAAGCCTTTCGAAAATTTCGTTATTTTTGCGATAGGACGCACCGTTCCCGAGATACAGCCAGTTTTTAATTAAAAAATTTTTTTTTTCGAAAAATCAGAAGACCACATACGTCATGTGATTGGCCATACCGTATATGCTTCGCGTAAGGTCTGTCGAAAATTTCGTTATTTTTGCGATAGGACGCACCGTTTCCGGGATACAGCCACGTACGTGTTTTAAGTGAGATGCATCATGCTATTTTCTGCAAATTAACTTCCGTCTATGAATCCTCCGAATATCTGGCCATTTCTTACAAAAATAACATGATATCCAAACCAAAACACTTCGTGTAAAGGTTGACCAAGTTCCCCGGCCCATCCACTTCAGTGATATGAAGGATGGACCAAGTTCCTCTCGCCTATCACAGTTGTGATATGATGGATGGATCAAGTTCCTCTTCCCTATAAGGGCTGTGATATCGGGAAGGACCAATTCCCACAGGCCAATATTGTTGTACTTACCTAATTCAAATTTTACAACCTAGGGAACTTGGCGTCTGCGCTGGCACTACTATTTTGGCTTGCATGAGAAAAATTTACATCCAAGGAATTATGCCTTCCTACGTTACGTCCTACCTTACGATGTCGGATACGGCGCAGAAGGATACGATTCTGCAGGAGACGAAGCAACGGCAGATTTAAAAAATTTCATAAGATTTTTGCTTGAGCACTTGGGAATCCGGATATAAATTTTTCTCATGCAAGTCAAAATAGTGGTGCCAGCGCAGACGCCAAGTTCCCTAGGTTGTAAAGTTTGAATTAGGTAAGTACAACAATCATTGGCCTCTGGGAATTGGTCCTTCCCGATATCACAGCCCTTATAGGGAAGAGGAACTTGATCCATCCATCATACCACAACTGTGATAGGCGAGAGGAACTTGGTCCATCCTTCATATCACTGAAGTGGATGGGCCGGGGAACTTGGTCAACCTTTACACGAAGTGTTTTGGTTTGGATATCTGCATAATCCAGAATCTTTGCAAAAAAATTCAGGAGATACATTTTTCTATTTAACATCCAAGGCAGATATGTATAAAATGGCAAAACAAATTCGAAGCAGGCTTCTCGGAAAATATAACAATGATAATGATTCTTATGAAAATAGTAAAAAACTTTCAGATTCTCAGAATGAGGAACTATCACTGGAAAACCAGTTAGAATTAGAAATTGCAGATAGCCTTAAAGAATTTAGCGTCAAGAGTTTAGCGTCAGAAGAAAATAAATTCCGGACTCTAACAAAGGAATTCCAGATTTTTCAGTTCACTGGGAAAAGGACACCCAATCTGCAGCAACTTTTGGATGTTCTACATGCAATAAAGCCAACATCCACACAAAATGAAAGAAATTTTTCTACGGCTATAGATTTTGTTACAAAAAAAGAAGTAGATTGTCTGATTCTAAATGTAGAATCTAATGAGACGCATTATGCTTCTTAAGAAGTCATTTCAAAACAAAAGCGTAATGTTTCACTTTATAAAAGTTTGGTTGTTAAATAAATAAATTTATCGGTTATATTAAGCGTCTATTTTTTTTCCTTGTTTTTAAAGTTGTTTACATATTGGACAGGAATAAACATTGAGTTAAAGTTATTTGCGCTTTCGATAAATATTATCACCGATATTCCATACATCATAAGTGTTCCAATATTTTTTCATTTTGTTAAAAATTCTCGAGAATTCTCGAAAAATATAGCCGTATTTCTCATTTCTCGATAAATGAAAAACGTTGAGAAATCAGGAACACTAAGGACAACCTCTACAAGTGTGATGTTTATTTAATGACAAATTGAATGGCATTGATTTTCTCTTGACGATAAAATGGGAACGAATCTGAAAATTGACCCGACATTTTTAGATTTCGTTTCCTTGAAGTTTGATTTCGGAAATTGTTAGTAGGTTTCAGTGTAGGGAATAAAGGAAGTAGTGTAGACTAATAGTAGAAGGAATATAATAGAAGGTGCTTCGATTAAATTCTACGACTATCACAAGAGATTTTATCTCTGTCTTAGGATTTAACAAATGCTTGTTACCGTTCCATTAATTTAATATTAGAGGGATATTTATTTATTATACTCTGTTCGACGTGCACCGTGCATATTCTGCTTACGGTGATCAATCTTAATGAGGCCTGCTACTTCCGTGAAATTTGAAGCTAGACTTATCTTATTTCACTAAGGTCGACTGCGAGACCCGCGCGCATCACACAAAGCGTAACAGGGAATAAAAAAGGCTACGTAGACTAATGAGAGAGCCAACGTTTTACTGTCATTTGCATTTCAAATCAAATCAGGAAAACGAACCTGACAGGAATCTTGGTTTGCTCAGACTGCGGTCGACTACAGAGCTATACCCTCTTATTTGGATTTTAACAGTCTTGGCATGAAAAGAAAAAGAACAGGACATTTTTCTTTTAGTTCCATTAAACAGAAAAACTGTATATACCATATAGTATCATTATGCTCAATTATAAAAACCAAAAACTCATCTCTTCCCAATAATAGTCAAGGTTAATATGCAAAAGGAACACCTTGTGCAATTATGCATTCACATCCACGTACACTCCGCGACAAAACTATAAGACACCTGCGATTTTAGCTAATATTTTATTAATACTAATTTTTTCGTAAAAGTTTTCGTTATTAATCCAAAGAATCAACTAAAGTACATACATTTCCATAGCGGCAATGTTGTTGAATTAGATTGAAAAAAGTTTCATTAAAGTTTCTAATTTTTGATAAAATAAGGTGTGACGAAACTATAAGACAATGTATATTTTACGTAAGAAAAAGTCGGTGGAAGTTAATGAAAAATATTTTTTTCTATTTAGTAGTAATGTGTTGTGCCACCTTTATTTTTTTATAGTTTCAATACCACCATCGATACGTCGTGGTATCGATTTATATAAATTTTTTGTTTGATCTTGACTTAATTTGGCCCATTTTCTTCAATGCGAACTTTTAACTCTTTTACCGACAAAAACAGCACGTGCTAAAATTCCTCAGATGTTTTCTATTATATTTAAATCTGGAGACCTCGCAGGCCATGGTCAAATTTGTATATTACGGTCTTTCAAAATATTATTTTACACGTTTCGCTGTATGCACAGCGGCATTATCGTGTTCAAAAATATAATTTTTACATGCAATAGTGCTTGCTTGTAGCGTTAATTGTTCTTCTAATATTTCTATATATTTAATTGCAATCATGCTGGTGTTAATATATTTTACACCGGTTCTCCCGTGGTACCCTATTGAGGCCCATACCATGATGCCACCTCCGCCCATTGGCCTCCTTTACAAATACAATTCGTCCTTCCGCAAATCATGAAAACAATATGAAATTTTTCATTTGAAAAAATAACTTTTCTCCATTTTTTTCCACTGGAGATGTCTCTTCGCAAAATCTTCCCTGGCTGCTTTGTGTCGATTCGTAAGTGGCGGTTTTTTCTGCAATTTTCGTCTTTTTAGATGCTTGGTCCGTTTAATTATCCGTTGCACATTACGAATATTTGTGTGAACGCCAGCTCGGGCTGCAATTTGCCGTGCTGTCAAGCTGGAATTCGACGCTACCCTCAGAATGGCTCGTCGTTGTCGCTCGGTTGTCGCTTTTGGACGTCCACCAGGATGCTTTTCTTCCATAATTCTCTCTACTTTTTAAATAATTGAGCACGGCACATCGACTTCGCCCAGCCATTCTCGAAATCTCTGAAATAGAAGTATTCTTTTCTTTTAAATTTACGATCACTCTTATTTCACTGTCTGTCAGCTTTTTCCACGCGGTATTGTAGTTATCATATATTATGTAAATGTTTAATTTTAAGTACACAATTACTTCTAACACTGTGACTGCGATTAGAGTATAAGATCGACTGACGAAAAGCTACTGCCTTATAGTTTTGTCGCGACGAGAATAGCATGTTTACATACATTTCCCAAGTTCTTAGAACTGTAGAATATACTTCTATATAATGTAAACAATAACACCATGAATGAGGGAAGACAAAACATAGAATTTTCATCGAATTTCGCACATGTCTTATAGTTTTGTCGCGGAGTGTATGTATGTTCGTTACGCGTGTGGTATCCTGAAAATTGTATGAATTCTTACTCTTCGAAAGATCCTTTTTATGTAATTTGAGATGTTCTCAACACAAGGTATAACAACGGTATTTTTCCAATTGATTGGACCAGTTCTTTTAAATCTATCTTCCTTTCGTTTTCCAACCAAAAGATGATGATATAATTCAAAAATACGTTCCTTGACGATGTTTGACGTAAAATTTTCTGAGTAACCGTTGTGTTTTAATACATTTTTTATTAACAGCAAATTGTTGGGTCGAAATTCCCTCATCAGAGAGTAAGATATCTCTATCTATCAAACCTTTGATTAAGCCCACTTTATGTTGCAAAGGGTGAAACGAGTAGAAGTTTACATATCTACCCTACCAGCTAGTTTTATGAAACCAATTTGTCTTTAACCTATTTTCTGTTCTAAAGACACTCACGTCGAGAAAGCTTAGTTAGACTTGAATTGCTTTCCATTTCATATGTGAATTGTAATCTTCAGTAATCTACAGTTGGATACATTTAACAGCTTTCATGAAAGAAAATAATAATAAATATATATTTAATGTAATGTAATAAATATAATAACTAGAGGGTTATTGTTGCTCGCTCGCTTCGCTCGCTCGCGAGTAGGGTTGTTTTTGCTCGCGGGTAGGACTGCTCTTGCGTGAGTGTTAGTGGTACGCATGGCTAGTAGGGCCTGCAGCTATTAATGTTTTTTATTTGGTGTGTGACTCTCCAAGAGCCACACAAAGAACTTCCCGATTCGTTAGTTGCAGTATATTATTAACATTATTTTTAGTACGTTTTAATAAGATTATACGTTTTGACGGAAATTCAATAGTTTTCTACTTATCAAAATGTTTGCTATATGGCGTCGCATCAAACCAACATCGTAGGCTCGTTGCTCGCTTCGTT
This sequence comes from Lasioglossum baleicum, assembly GCF_051020765.1. Classification (NCBI taxonomy): domain Eukaryota; kingdom Metazoa; phylum Arthropoda; class Insecta; order Hymenoptera; family Halictidae; genus Lasioglossum; species Lasioglossum baleicum. The sequence goes on from NC_134930.1 coordinate 2,583,569, forward strand.
CCTTGTTATAGCGTACTAATGTTGCAAAATAAATTGTCTTAATTAGTTTTTTGAAAACGATACAACTCCTCATTATCCGGGTTTGCAGTATTGATCTTGGTTTTCTTCGATACTGTTAATTTAAATTGTCCCAAAATATATAAACCGCGCTCAATTTTGAAACTCTGCTCAGCGCTGCATACAACATTTGTAAAGTTCGCCTTTCTGATTTTTTAAAATCCAAACATACTCTCTCGTATGTTTGTCCCTGACTTTTATGAATCGTAATCGCTTCAGCAGGAACCACTGGAAATTGACTACGTGTGATTTGATATTTTTCCTCACTCAACATATTTACTTGATTCGATATTTTTATTATTGGTGTTAAATTTTGATCAATATTTGCATTTTCCATATAATCACGATAACGTGTTCTTACTTTCACTCCTACTCGGGCCAATTGAAAATCTAACCACAATATAGACGGAATTTTAGTATTTTCTTGAAAAGTAATCAATTTTAATATTCCGCATGTGTGCTCCATTAACCAATCCGTTTTCAACATTAATGTTATTAATAATTATCATATAGTTTATATTAATTTTCAATTTAATCTCAGTTAATAATTCGTTTTGAACTGATTGTTTTTTTAAAGATTGTAATATAAATTTTTTTGTACTTTCATCGATATTCTTTGAAAATGTATTCTTGGAAGTAGAGATGATTAACTCACTCTTGCATTGGAATAATTTTCGATTATTGTAAGCGGAAACATTAGCATAAGGTACAAAAAAAAATTTTTTTTTAATTAAAAAAATTTATTTTTTAATTTTGAAAAAATGAAAAAAAAAAATTTTTGTGTAATTACGTTTGTTTCTTCGGAAGAAACTTTCCGTTCTCTCGTATAAATTGCATTGTTGAATGAACTTCTCTCGAAAAGAAATAAAAAAACTACTGGACCAAAATGGACCATAATCTAATCAGCTCTAAGTTACGACGGGGCACATCGATTGCATCATTCATCATTCTGATCGCGTTGTTACTTTTTCATAAAACGTTAACGAAAAATTTGATACCATAGAAACAGACATACGCACACACACACACACATACGCACACACACACGCGCACACACACACACACACACACACACACACACACGAACATTTTGCTGAAAATAGTCTAAAATGACTGCAATGACCATGAAACGTGAAGATCTGCTAAAAAATCGATTTTCGATTTTCGGGGTCATTACAATAACTTCCCTATAAAATCGGGAAGTTAATAAATATAATAAGAAAATAATGCTCTCCGTATGGTGCGATTTCAAGGGTGTCATCTATTACGAACTGTTACCGTCAGGCAAAACGATTGATTCAACCGTATACTGTTCGCAATTAACGAAATTGAACCAAGAAATCCGCACAAAACGTCCAGAATTGGCAAATCACAAGGTGTCGTTTTCCACCACGACAACGCCAAACCTGATACGTCATTGACCACTCGGAATAAATTGTTTAAGCTTGACTGGGATGTTTTGCCTCATCCTGCGTATTCACCGGATCTAGCCCCTTCCGATTATCATGTGTTCCGGTCGCTACAGAACTCTATGAACGGGAAAACCTTCAGGGATGAAGAGGCCGTTAAAAACCACCTGAATTGGTTTTTCGCCGATAAGCCCCAGACGTTTTACGAACGCGGTATAATGAAGTTGGTGGAAAGATGGCAAGAGGTCATCGATAAAAAGATGACCAATATATAATTGATTAAAATTTATCTTGTGCATCAAAAAATTGTGTTTTATCCCATTCCAAAAACCGAACGAACTTATTTGCCAACCAATACTTACCGGTATTTGTCATTCAGAGGATTACATGTCGTGTTCAATATGACTTCCATTCGTTAGGTATTCGAAATATTACGTCCGTGTGTGATCTTGTGGGTGTTTGAAGGTCATTCAATGATACATCATTGAATTCGTTTTCATACACACTTCCATGTAATGTGAAAAAATATATAGCATTCCATCTAAAAAATTGAAGGTCACCTTCAGTTCTTAAAACATATTATACTTTGTAACAAAATAAACATGTTATGCTTCAAATCACAAATCACTGCGTTTCCATTTGTCATTATTCAAGATATTTTCCAAATTGGAAATAAGATTAAATACATTAATAGACACTTGATGTGTTCGTTCGAATATTTTTCGGCAGGAGCAGTAGCTGACTTGGAAACTACTCTTAAACATCAATAGAAATGAATAGATATAAAATTGGAAAATTGTTTTTTTAACGTATTTTAATGTCTTCTTAACAGAATATGAATTGCTTGACTGAGCGTCTGCTGCGTTGGCAGCGTGGTGACTATGTTTGAAATTTAAATTTCGCGGGAAATAGATCACTCGTTCAGGCAGAACGGCTCGCTCGTTTTGCCCCGAAATTTCAGTAACGTGTCAGAGGTCAGTCGGCATTCGCTTTGGTGCAAAACCGCAGAGAACGTGCCTCGCTAGACGAATCGGGTTCATTCGCCATCACAGAACCGGAAGAGGACGTCGAAAAGGTGTTTCGTGCCTGGCACTCGCGCCTATCACCGAAAACACAAAATCCATTTCGGCTCTACTAGCGAACTTTCACGGGTCGAGAGGTACAAGTGTTTTGTGCCAAAGTTGGTCAGCGCGCAGACAAGTATGCGATGAGTTGAAGCAAAATGGCGGGACGGTGTAATTAGCGAACGGCTGGGCTCACGATCCCGAGGATATCAATGGTAAATTGCGATTCGGTGTTTCTGGACCTTCTGATAATTAAACATTCGTTCGCGGCGAAACTGTTGGTAAACGACTAGGTACGCCGATTTCTAACTTTGTATAACGATCCCGGGCTGAACCGTCCGACCGCGCTATTGGCAGAATTTCTGAATCGATTCCTATCTATGAAACTAAAATGCAAACAAATGCCGCAATCAAGCGCTCCTTCGAACGTGATTCACAAGTGATTGTTACGCGGCTCGAAATTAATTCATTTTCAATTGGAGTTACGTTTACACTAGCTCCCAGAGCTCTTGCCATCAGTGGCTTTGAACTGAATGTACTCCTATTCTTCCTTGCCTGGATCTATTTTGACAGATAAAAGAAGAATACGATCACTATCACAATTAATAACGTATATTAATGTTTTCAGAGCACTGGTTCGATCTAATGCTACTACTTAAGCAATTTTGCAAATTACCACAAAATTTTTAACGTTTCGGTCAACTATTTAGACCATTTTCAAGAAAAATTTTCATATAATTGCGTCTGTAAAAATTATTAAATTAATATAAAGTGTAATTTATGTTGCGCTCCGCAGAAAAAACCAAATATTCTAAGAAAAAACAAATCACTTGCTAAGTGAACGAATTATTTTAAACTCTTTACAACTTTATAACACATGTTGATCCCATGCCTGTGATATACGAACTGAGGACAAACGTTAGAATTTGAAGAGGCAATGAATCAGAAAACATCGATCGACTCATTGGCCAATCAATATTTGGCGGTAAATATGAACCGTGAAAAATCCAAGCAACAAGTTTCCACTGTTTGTATACCATACGAAGTTGTGGTAATTTATTAATTGACATTCAATCTACTTTTGATGTATTTTAAACCTTTAACAGATTTTATTTGTTAGAAAAATTCATCATAAAACATTACTGGTCAATAATGTTGCGTAATATTCATGTATCTTAGGTGTTTCATATCTAAGAATTACGCTCTGATGTTTAATCATGTGAATTGTTTCTAATAAAATCCTGTGGTGTAAAGTGGCTTCTTTTTCTACTATTTTTACATTTTCGAAATCAAAAGCATGGTCAAACTCTATTGAATGCCTCGTTAATGCAGTGTGTTGTGCTGGAGGTAAAAATATGTTGTGTCTATGTTCTCTGATCCGAGTCTCCAAAAGTCTAGGCGTTTATCCAATGTATAGTTGGTTACAACCCTTACAAGATATTGAATAAACTAAATTGCAGTTTTTTAACAATGATACTTTATCTTTGATCGCGGGGGGAAATTCCCTTAAATAATGTGGTATTTTGAAAATTGTGTGAATTCCTACCTTTCTGAATATTCTCTTAATATCGTTAGAAATATTTTGAACGTAAGGAATAACGACGGTATTTTTCCAATTTATTGGTCCTGTCCTCAAAAATCTTTTTTCTTTTTGTTTTTCGATAAACCAAGGGTGGTATATCTCAAAAACCCGTTCCTTGATAATCTTGGATATAAGCAAGACAGGATAACCATTACGTTTCAAACCATTTCTAATCAATAACAAATTGTCAGATCTAAATGCAGGATCAGATAGTAGGATTGCACGATCAATCAGACCTTTGATTAAACCCACTTTATGTTGTATAGGCTGGAAGGAGTAGAGTTTAACGTATCTACCTGACCAACTAGATTTATGGAACGAATTGGTTTTATATTTGTTTCCTGCTTTAATTACACTAATGTCAAGAAAATTCAACTTTGAGTTAACTTCAATTCCATGAGTAAATTAAAGTCTTTCATGTGTGAAAGCTATTAAAGCTGTCCAATACAACTCGCAATTGTTCAGATTTTATACAAGTGATAATATCATCAACGTACCTTTTGTAGAAAATTAACTCATCAAATCGAACCAGTGCGCTGAAAACATTAATATACGTTATTAACAAATTCTCGATCGAGATCAAGGAAACAGTTAATAACTAAATAACGAAGCCGAAATCGCAATTTTTTTATTCTTCATTTTCGTCTTATATTATCGTCGAGAACCATTCCTTAAATTTTCTACCATCTGTTGTTGAACACCATGTATAACACATTTTTTCCCAACTTCAATCAATGGTCCAGAAATATTTCACGGTTCAATACTTCGAAATCCAAAACAATAAGTTATAAATTTTTAACGAAAAACCAAGTCACCCAATGATCCCAAACTGTACCTACAGAACAGTAGTATTAAAACAGAAAATACTATAAAATTGTTAGGACTTCTTTTTGACGAAAAACTATCTTGGAAACCGTATGTTAAATATCTAGAAGCTGAAGGTACTAAACGATTGGCAATTCATAAAGTAATTGCAGCAGCTAAATGGGGAGCAGATTACAAAGTCCTCTTGAACACATATAAGGCTATAATTCGCTCTAAACTTGATTATGGAGCAATAATTTACTGCTCTGCAAGTAAATCTACTCTTAAAATACTGGAACCGATTAATAACACTGCACTGAGGTATGCGATGAGAGCATATCATACAAGCCCAACCATCAAAATTCTACTCGAAGCCTGTGAAATGTCCCTTACTGACAGGAGACAACTGCTAATACTAAATTTTGCAGCAGTAAGAGCGGCAACTCAAAACTCTTTGACTCTCATCCCCAAGCACCTAAACCTATCTATTACACACTGAACCAAATTCTAAAAGAATTAAATTTTTCCTTCCCCAAAATATACCAAAAAAAGCTCCACACCTTTCCCCCTTGGGTCAAAATGAAGTTTGAAACTAATATGAGCTTGGAACAATACCCCAAAGATTCGACAGATCCTACGGTATTTAAATCACTGCATGCAGAGATTCTAAATAGTGACCCATTAGCAGTAAATATATACACGGATGGCTCTAAAACAAAAAATGGTACAGGCTGCTCCGTAGTAACCCCGACTGTAACAAATTTTTATCGACTAAATAACATCTGCTCAGATTTCGATAGCGAGATCTTAGCATTATTCAAAGCACTAGAAGTAATGAAAAAGTCCACTGGGAATAGATTCACAATTTTTACAGACTCAAAGAGTGCTATATGGCCATTGAAGATTCGGAAACAACCGGTGAATGTATTCAGGAAATACAAGAAAGTTATAACTCGGCGGTTGAAACCGGCAATTCCATTACATTTTGCTGGATTCCATCGCATATGGGTATACAGGGTAATGAACACGCTGATAGAGCAGCCAAATTAGCAGCCTGCAACACAAAAATAAAACAAATCACCCATTATACCAGACTAAACGATTTTAAAAACCACCTAAATGAAATTTTTAGGAAACAGGTATTTGACAAAATTAAAAGGAATTACATACAAAAATATCATAATGAAGGAGCGTATCTTGAGTGGCAAAAATTTCCAAGTCCGGTAGACCGTCAAATTCAAACTTCAATTTCTAGAACACGATCTGCGATATACGTAAAGTACCAATTAACATGAATCATCTAATAATAGAATGCAAAAAATATGAGAATTAAAGAAAAAATGTTAAGTTGCCTGGATCCTTACCCATTCTGTTAGGTTCTGAGGAGTATATCTCCGGTCTTGTTCAGTATATCAAAGATACTAATATGTATAAAATATTGTAAGAAAATGTACCGTGTTGCTAATGACCTTTGATGTTGAAGCAACATTAAATAAATAAATTTTTAAAAAAATGTAGGTTGTGACAATTGCACGAATCACATTGTATTCGCAAAAACTACATCCTCCGAAAATTTCATGAAGATGTAGAGATGTAATTTCGAGATTAAAAGCTAACAAAAGACTAGTAGTCCAGTCAACGAAAAGTTGTAGACGAAAATGGAAGGAACACAATTTTTAACTTTGGGTCTTTGTTTGGACTAGTGAGGAGGTAAACATACTAAAAGTCCCCACTCCTAGAAGGGGAGCGGGGGGGGGGAGGGGCACGTAGAAGGTATTTTTCGGTTTTCGCGTATATCTCGGAAACTATGCGTCCTAGCGATAAGACCATTCTATGTATACAAAATTAAATCTGACAAAATGTGCCAAAGGATTGATTCGATTTAGTTTTTCGCTATCTCGCATAGTTACTGAGATATCCACGCTCAAAATTCACTAATTGTGCTGAAAAGTTAGCTAGTCAAGTAAGGCAAAAAACGTGAGGCAAAAACTTATTTTTCACAATTAGTGAACTTTGAGCGCGGGTATCTCGGAAACTATGCGAGATAGCGAAAAACTGAATGGAATCCATCTTGTAGCACATTTTGTCAGCTTTAATTTTGTATGGAATGGTATTATCGGTAGGACACATAGTTTCCGAGATATAAGCGGAAAACCGAAAAAGGTGACTTCCACGTGGCCCCCTGTAGCCCGCTCACCTCCTAGGAGTAGGGACTTTTAGTATATTTACCTCCTAACTAATCCAAACAAAGTCCCAAAGTTAAAAATTGTGTTCCTTCCATTTCCCTCTACGCCGCCCTTATGAGCATTCATTAACTGGACTATAGTGAAAGAGATTGAAGTAAATTATATTGAACAATCCGAAGAAGATGAAGATGTTTCACTGGAGTATCTCTCTTGTCCAGACTAGATGGCGTTAAAATTAGATCACGGTAGCTCTGTTAGCTCGTATCAATATAGAGCACACCCTACCGGAATCGAACGGGATATTAGTTTACAATCAGTTCGAAACATCGTTGTCGAGTATCCGGTATCCATCCTGACCATAGTTTCGACCGACTCGGCCGGAATAGGTATAGATATTCCTTACGGGGCAAACACTGCTCGAGAGATCCCAAGGGACCTTGTTAGGACCAAGTTTAAATGCTCTCAAGGTGTCGGTACTGACCCAGTTCGGCCAGCGACAGTGGTTTCAGTCCTCGCAGGAGCGTATCGGTTTGTGCATCCGAAGATGTTCCCGCAATAGTCGTCGAGGCGAACGGGGATTGTTCGACAGACCAGAAACTTCGTGTGCAGATGTTTTTGCGCGGGGCCGGAGTAACGTGAGCGTTCATGCCTTCGTGTTCATTAATTTCAAAGCTCTTAAAGAGCTTGCCAACGTAATAATCCTGCGCGCCGTCGACTGCGTGTTCCATTGTTAGCGAGGTATTATTGTAACTAGTTATATCGATTTCCGATCGACTAATTAAAGCTGTGATGATGTGAACTGGTTTAATTGTCAGCGCATGCTACGGAACAACAGTTCTTAGCACGTTGTTGTAAACACTGGAGAGGGTCAAGCGAGAACTTTAACCTTCGTCTGACGAATATTAGGTCCACTCGAAACTGTACATTATGTATAAACCGATAAGAAGCACAGTTGATCGCAAAAGTATTCCGGCACCAGTACAATATTTTTATATTTGTTGCTATAAGCCACAAAAATATATTTAACCATATTCCAGGGCACTGTACAGATTCCAAACACAATAAACTATTGATTTTTCACGTGCGATTGTTATAATGTGACACGAATGCCGAATTATTTTATATGCTTCCATTGAACGATTTTTTTGTTATGTCTGATAAGGTGAAGTGCCCTAAGTCTGGACAGTCCAAAAGTGATACCTAAATCTGGACAATTAAATTTTCATAGTAAAATCAGTAATTAAGAGACTAAATAATTATATTATATATTCTGAGGCCTCTTAGCTACAAGTAGGTGTGAATATTATTTCATTATGACATCAATTGACATTTAAAAATAAATTCAAAGTTCATCTGAAAACAGTATACAAAATAGTCTATTTACATGCGAATCATGTGCATTTATAGTTCGAACTTTTGTTAGAAAAAAAGATATAATTTAAGCCCTCGGACAAAAAGTAATTATCACGCATAATAATATTGATATTTTAAAATAAATTGGCAATCAAACTTAACGTAAACAATAATTATTAATCCGAATATTAGATGTCCAAGATTAGGACTGTTTTCAAATATAAGTACTCCATTCTGGGACGCGATGACAGTAGCTGTCCCACTTTAAGGTTATACGCAGTTTGCTTACGCTTGAAGCCGGACACGCGTTTGTAAATAAAATCAACGCATTGTTTGCAAAATATTTAACTAAATATACGTATAACTAGTCTTCCATTAGCTTGAATAACGTATGTAGAAAATGTATTCCAGTTGTGACGATAATAATACTTTATGTTTACATCATAAATCTATCCGTATTACTACCTAACCTTAAAAGTTGTATTATGACAAGTTTTCTTAAAACAGTAAATGAAAATTAATTATTCATGTCGGTATAATTCTTTAAAAAATGTTTTTTCAGATTGTAAACTTGCTTTAAAAATTAAAATGTCAGGATGACCATCACTAGAAGTAAAACTCTTGATCCTAGTCGAAACAGAATTAATAAGTATGATAGAGTACAAATTAAAAGTAACAGCAAGCCAAAAGTCTTCATAAAATCTAAGGATATTATTAAAAATGACGGATTAAAGGACAGTAGAAGATTTAATAAAAATAAAAATTTAAGAGAATTGAAGAATCTCATTCCGTTGAGTCCATCATACAAGCTCTCAATGCAATGGATGGTGGGTTATCGTTCAGGGAAGCTGCTAACCTGTATGAGATTCCAAAAAGCACATTGCATTCAAAAATGAAGTTCTGTGGATGCTAAGAAAGGATCACCAACTGTACTGTCTAAGACAGAAGAAGATGACATAGAAAAATGGATTATTTACTGTGCCGAGCAGGGATTTCCAGTAACAAAAGATATTGTGTGTGATCAAGTTCAAAAATTTATCACTTCAGAGAACAGAAAAACACCTTTTAGAAATAACAGACCAGGCCACCGCTGGATTAATGGATTTATGAAGAGACATACAAACCTAAGCAAGCAAATCGCACAAAATCTTACTGTAAAAAGAGCGTCAGTTTCTGAAAGTGATTTGAGGCTTTGGTTTCATGATGTTGAAAGCAAAATGAAAGATAAAGGAATATCCTTAACAGATCCTAAAAGAATATTCAACTTGGACGAATCCTCTTTCATGCTTGTACCCAAAGAAAGTAGTGTTTTGGCAGAGAAAGGTGCACCAGTAAAAAGAATTGTTTCAAACAATGAGAAGGGCTGCTTAACAGTATTGTTTACAGCATCTGCTGAAGGGGTAATTCTACCTCCAATGATCATGTTTGATCTAAAAAATGTACCCAAAAAAGAAATCTTAGAAAAGATTCCAGAAAGCTGGGGAGTAGCCTATAGTGATAATGGCTGGATGACAGCAGAAACTTTTTTCCAGTTTATAGCAAATATTTTTGTACCTTGGCTGAAGAAAAATAATTATCAATTCCCTGTAATTTTGTTTGTAGATAACCATACGTCACACGTTAACTTGCCTTTATGCAAGTTTTGTGTAGAAAACCAAGTGGAATTGGTCGCACTATATCCCAATTCTACTCACATAATAGGTCTAAAGCAACTAATGATACAAAAAGAGATGAAATTAAAGAAGAAAAAGCAAAATTATGCACTCAATTAGACAATATGGAAAAAGAAGTATTGTCTCTTGAAGTGATTGCTTTACAACAAAAAATAAAAATTAGAGAATAGAATTTAATAGAATAATATTTTTGTATGTAATTTGTTAAAAATTTAATAAAGTTTGATTTAATAGACATAATTATATGTTGTGGGTTCGTAAATAACGAGAAGCACCTTCAATGGTTAACGATATAAACATATATTTGGTTAAATAATACAATACGCAAAGCATCTTTTATTCGTCATGCGCAACCAACCAACGTTTTAGGTTATGTTCGTTCGATCAACTCGTAAATTGAATTTATCCCGGTACAGGCTTTACTTCTGTCCAGGTACTAGCTTAGATTGGATTTAATATGTCCCACTATAGGTTTGAATTATTCTTGTTAATACAATTAAGATATTAACCTAAACAATAATTTTTTTATTTTAAATTACTTTACAAACTCTGAACTGTATGTTAAAAATCTAAAAAAATTATTTTTGTTTATTTAAAGTGATAAAATTTAAAATAGAAAAATATGCTGTCCAGGCATAGGGCACTTCACCTTACTATAATGCTTGGGTCCATTCCGTGGCACGCATAATGCGCATACACTGTATAGTGTATGCATAGAAACTCTTATACTACACTATACAGTGTATGCGCATTATGCGTGCAACGGAATGGACCCCTTGTGTCACGTCCGGTGGTTCAGCAATCGATAATAATTGATCATACTCATGTATAACATATATTTTCTGAATTTCTTTTTATACTTTTACTTACTCTAATAATGTTGTATGAGAAATTAAATAGTGAATACTATTGTTGATAATTAATATTGAACTGTTGTATATTATATCATATTGCGTGCGGCAGAATCAATAGAATTAAGGTAAATCTATAAGATATATTTCGCAGCTGATTATATGGAATTGTTAACTCATATGATTTATTTTTTTAGACTTAAACTCGACTTAAAGGGCCTAGCCGATTAAGATGGTCAAAACTGCCCTTAGAGCTTTTTCAACGGCTATTGAACCATTCGAAAGCTTGCCAAGAAAAACCCCTCTGAGTAAAATTTCAGCCCTCTAGCTTGCCCGTGAGGGTAGTTACAGGGAAAAATAGATTTTGCGGTTTTCGGCGCATTTTCCGGTCTAAAATGCGTTCTAAAATTCTGAAAAAAATGTGACACATTCTGGATCCCAAGGCGCATTTTTGAGAATTTTTTCAGATTTTTTTGTTTCAAACTGTGGTCGTAAAAAATGAAAAACCTCAAAAAAATCGGAAAAATATTTTTTTCTCAAAAATATGAAAACATGCTATTTTGCTGTTTGGTTCCCTGATAAAGTACTATAACAGGCAATGTTGTCAATTTTTTTTAGATTTTTTGTTCGGCTGCATCATTGTCAAAAACAATAAAAACCGAATTTTTTCGACGTTTTTGCTGTGAGGAGGAAAGTTACACTTGTTGGCTTTACCGTGTGCGTATATTAAGTAATTTTTAGCGTTATTACACTGAAACAAGCAATTATTTTACCTAAAAAATGTGATTTGAGAGAAAGAAAAAATTGTATTCTGTGCGATATATACCAGAATGTTCGCAACGCTTACAACATCGCCGGTTGGCACCGCGGTTAAGGCGTCCGACTACGGAGCGGATACTCTGGGGTTCGAATCCTGTCGATAGTGGTTTTTTTTTCCATACGTCAAACTTTATTTTTTCAATTTCTTATTATGTATATGGTTTACTCATACGAGTTTAACAATGTTTTTTTAATGTTTTAAAAATATTTAAGTAACATTTTTAAGCAAAATACATACAAAAATAGTTTTGGATCATAAAAAGTATTATAAAACTCCAGCATAATGCATGTACCGTCGACGGTCAACTCCGGTCTCAGTGCCTATAAAAACCTGGAGTTGACCGTTTTCCCTGGCCTTCCATCCGAACGGGAAAGGACAATATGACAGTACATAGCAGGTACAGAGGTAGTTAATTTTTACCACGTTTATATTAGTTTATGATTCTGGTCGCGCAATAATCAGCTACGAAGAATACAATGACCGTCGTAAAAACTGGCCTGCAAGGAATCTTAGCTTTTTGGGAGGGTGGTTATTATTATTTCCCTTACTAATAGCTGCGCGTATTTTCCGTACATCAAACTATATTTTTCCAATTTCTTATTATGTGTTTTATTCATGTGAGTTTAACAATATTTTTTTAATGTTTTAAAAATATTTAAGTAATATTTTTAAGTAAAATACATACAAAAATAGTTTTGGAGTATCTATTATTTCCTTGATTCTCTAATTGTATATGTTCATCATGGCGGTCCTGTTTAACATTTTTAACATTAAAAATCATGAATATAGTTTCTAGGCCTTTCGGAATTTGTAGAAACGGGTAAAATAGAAAGAAGTATATATAGCAGCTGTTCTTCCGAGTTGTCATTGTTAGCCAATTAGCTGCTGTTTTTACGTGACCTGTTAATTACAGAATTATTTATTTCTCGTAAAAGTAAATATTTGTATGGAGTTGATAGAAATAGACTTATCTTTTATAATTGTGGGCAGAATGCGGGATTTTATAGGCACTGAGAACAGAGTTGACCGTCGACGGTACATGCATTATGCTGGAGTTTTATAATACTTTTTATGATCCAAAACTATTTTTGTATGTATTTTGCTTAAAAATGTTACTTAAATATTTTTAAAACATTAAAAAAACATTGTTAAACTCGTATGAGTAAACCATATACATAATAAGAAATTGAAAAAATAAAGTTTGACGTATGGAAAAAAAAACCACTATCGACAGGATTCGAACCCCAGAGTATCCGCTCCGTAGTCGGACGCCTTAACCGCGGTGCCAACCGGCGATGTTGTAAGCGTTGCGAACATTCTGGTATATATCGCACAGAATACAATTTTTTCTTTCTCTCAAATCACATTTTTTAGGTAAAATAATTGCTTGTTTCAGTGTAATAACGCTAAAAATTACTTAATATACGCACACGGTAAAGCCAACAAGTGTAACTTTCCTCCTCACAGCAAAAACGTCGAAAAAATTCGGTTTTTATTGTTTTTGACAATGATGCAGCCGAACAAAAAATCTAAAAAAAATTGACAACATTGCCTGTTATAGTACTTTATCAGGGAACCAAACAGCAAAATAGCATGTTTTCATATTTTTGAGAAAAAAATATTTTTCCGATTTTTTTGAGGTTTTTCATTTTTTACGACCACAGTTTGAAACAAAAAAATCTGAAAAAATTCTCAAAAATGCGCCTTGGGATCCAGAATGTGTCACATTTTTTTCAGAATTTTAGAACGCATTTTAGACCGGAAAATGCGCCGAAACCGCAAAATCTATTTTTCCCTGTAACTACCCTCACGGGCAAGCTAGAGGGCTGAAATTTTACTCAGAGGGGTTTTTCTTGGCAAGCTTTCGAATGGTTCAATAGCCGTTGAAAAAGCTCTAAGGGCAGTTTTGACCATCTTAATCGGCTAGGCCCTTTAGAATATCATTGAATAAATTAAGAACGTAGCGAAATGTATTTTATTAAATATAAAGCGATGATTTGAAATATAAATTGCGAGCGAATATCCGTTGAAAACTGTTCATCGCTGAAGAATGTGAAGGTCGATACTTTGAAATGAACAAAGATTGATAAATAATAAGCTGGTGACTAATTAACTGGCAGGATGTATAAGACTCTTCATCCGGTCAAGAGGTTCATAGGAAAACTGATTTCGAAGAATGCTTAAGGATACACTCACCCCATGGAGATTAGGCTCAGAACAAAGGATTGACTAATCTATAAAAGGGATGGCTCTCCTTGAAATCCCACCCAGTCGTCCGAAATCATTACGTCGTTCCTCAAAGTCAGTCAATATTTCAAAGTTCAAGTCAGTCGATATTCTGAGTTCAGTATTTGAAGTTCAGTTAAGTTCGTGAAGGCGTGTTAACCCGCCGGATTTCTGCATCAGTATTATCATCATCTTCAACACCAGCTGGATTATCATCATCATCATCGTCATCAACATCACCATAAGCGATCATTCAAACGAACGTCTGAGCGACAAATTAAGCGAACCTCGAGCGAAATCAGCGTACGGTAAATACTAACAAGTTATAATAAGATCACAATAACTCTATGTATTCGAAATTTGGTGCTTAAAATATACCTGTGTTCATTTTTACTTAAATCAAAACGTCAAATCATTTTTAAAAAGTTTACCCAACTTCGGTTTCACCTATCCAAATCCTCAAACAAGGTCACTTAGTATTAAGAAAATGCTCAATTACCCGAACTGAAGCCGGTGAATGCAGGTAGGTACAAAGCTGCGTTTTATCTTCAATACGAATCTTTAAATTTAACTTAAAATCTTTCAAACGTCCACCTCACTACGTAACACTTGATAGAATTTATTTATGCTTGATAGTGTTGATGTATTATACTTGATAGAATCCGAGTTTGGTACTTAGGGTCGTTATCTTGGTACGATTTAAATCCTTCCCGAATTTCCATATTCATTTTTTGAACAATTAACTGCACGTAAAACTTCAAATGGGACAACCTGCATATCTTTGTCAAATATTGGAAGATTGTATCTTTAAGTCAAAATGCAAAAGCTCTATCGTAATCTCAAAGTTTAAAGATCTTCTGGCTTACACACTCATGTTTCAAGATCTCCTGACCGAAGTTGTTAGGTTCAGTGGACTATAGCAAGAGTCTTTGCATAGAAAATACTCTCAAATCTCCTATAAGCCTAGTTCATGGTTGCATTGTAATTGCTGGAGTCCTATATAAATCTTTGGTAATAGCTGTGCACTTCCGCGAGTAAACACGGAATTGTGACCATTACAAAACTTCTCGTGGGATAAGCGAAACTGAAATTATTGCTGGTCGAGTCATCCAACATTCTGCCAAAAATGTCGCTGCCATTTTACCCATGCTTCTGAAGACGCGTGATGGTACGGTTTTCAAGTGGCAGTGTAACCGGTGGCACACGATAAAAACAGAGAGCAGGCCGGCTTTTTATTTATAGGACCATATGAAAAATATCAGTCGTTAATGTTACGGAAGGGAATACGTTCCGACGCGGTGCAGTAGTTGCGGCACGTTTTGCGCCGGGCACTGGCCACCATGTTACTTACTTAATGGGTTGTGTGTTCCGCGAACGGGCCTTCTGTCTGGCGCAAAACCGAATCCGCTCTTCGGGATAATAAATCACCGGAATCCGCGGGACTGCGGCCGCTACTTGTGCTGACCTCGCCGAAACGAATGGAGTCCTTTAATAAACGGAACAACGGCGACGGTCTGCGAAGGCAAATAATAATGATTTCCCGTGATTTGTACTCTCACTTTTCTAAACTCTCTACCTCGCATTCCGTCCGAAACTTTTCCTTCTCGTTGTACTTAATTATACGGATTATTCTCCAGCAAGCGATTGAATCTGAAACCACAAAATTACAGGTCACTGAATAACCACAAGACATAAAATAAGACAGGCTCGTTTTTATGCTCATAAATGCCGTCGCACACTAGACCGCACCGCCGAGTCGCGCCGTTGCCGTTTTGAGTTTCTTCTATGTAGTTTCAATGGGAACATTCAAAATTCAATTTTTAAAACTTTCGCAGAGAAATATTTAGCGACTTATCGGACAGTTGAGTATGGCGATCGGTGAATACAGGCAGGCTTCCTTTATGCGAACTGCTTTCGTTGCTCGTTGACGGCTACAGTCGAATCAGACTGGATCGTCATAGGTAGAACGATGACGCTCACTCGTCCTGGGAAGATCACGTCGTTGGTGGTCCTCGGTTGACGGGGGATACCCCGCTGTTGTCCTCCGTCTCGCGTTCGTTGACGCGCACGAACTTTCGTAATTGATAGCAACGAACGCGAATTGAATAGGAGAGTATCGCAAGCGCGAGGATGTAGGGAGAAGAACTAAGCGAGACTCACTTATTGAATTAATAACTGGGGATATATTTGTAACGTACGAAGTGGAATTACAATGAATTAGAATCGCGTGATATAGTAAGACCGCTTGTTTAACCTGGAGCCTCGCGAAAGATCGAAGGAGATAAAATGATTTTTTGTGAAATCGCAAGGTGGTTAAGGGTTGCTCTAGGAATTCCTTTCTTAGTAAGAGATTCGGTTGAATGGACGGTATTGTGTGAATGATATTAATTTATTATCGAAAGTATCTCGATTGAGTAGTCCAAATATATTCTCAAATATAATTACAGAAAACGAAATGAATTGGATACACGCATACGTTTATTACATAGTATCTAATAACAAAGCGAGGGTGTTATTAATTGTATCGCGGAATCGGTAAGATTGAGAAAATCGAAACTAAATGCCTTGAAGCGAAAATGATCGGAGACTAAATCATATGCCTCGCTAGACCTAACGCGTGCTATTCGATCTACTTATAATAGCCGACTCTCTGTTTCGCGGCAATGTTCTGCCACACGCGCCGCCGACTAGGTGACGTCGCAGGTCACCTGTACGGCTCCCGAATTTGCCCGTTTGCTCACATTCAAAACATTTTCATCGGCAGAACGTACAAGGTGCTTTTTTCAATAACCGATTTTCAGCTCCCAAGGATTCCGTGTCGAAACGTGCTCACGTTACGGCCGTGTCACACAAGTACACAGTGTGTCTAACACCGCTTGAAGGCGGATAAGAGCGAGGACTCGTCGGAGTCCGGACCGGGACATCCAGGAGGCGACGAGCCTCGCTGGAGTCTTGAACGAACGTGACAGGCTGACTGTCCGAATTAAACTGAATTAACTGAACTCTTTTTAGGATCGTGAGGTCGAATACATAGGTGTCTTATCTTCTACGCGATGTCTCGTTAGACATAACGCTACGGATGTAATGAGATGCGCGATTAATGATTACGGTGAATGCTACGTGATACTGCTACGGGGAATACATTAAGATATGATTATTATACAAGGGTTAAGATAAGAATGGGTGTCTGGTATGAGGTGAGAATCGGATGTGATGATCGTAGTGAAGTATGACTACTTATAACTAATGAATATTATTAATAATTACGGTTACAATATCCTACTCTTATTGACTATGCTTATAACCTATGGCAACACGTCAGCAGACGTGACACCCCCTTCCTTTCGACATGTGACATACGTCATTCTATTCGTTTTGACATGCTGAACACAAAATGTAGGTGTCATTTTTGGCTGAAATGAATAGTTTTCGAGATATTCGCAAAAAACTATAGCTAATACAGTATTGAATTTTTCGTATTCCTGCACACTCCGCGGCAACGTAAGCCTGTCCCGGCTCGGCGTTTGCTTACTTTTTGCTTCTAAACACGCTGCGGAGGTGAGAGGGAAAACAGAGTCTCACTATGGTCATTTGGAATTAACTAACAAATTGATATCATATTCCTAGGGTAACAACCCTTCGCCGGCCACTCGTGCTGCTCGCGGCCCTGGCTCGTAACACTATACATAATTTCCTGTAGATTTCGTTATGCTGATTTCAAATCTGGTCGTAAAATTTGTCTACCACCTTAGGATTTTGCAAATATCGATTTTTGTGAAATTTATAATGAAATCATTTTTTCGTTTCAATGATTTGATAACCCACTGATGTGCAGGTATATTGAAGGTGATCGAAGCCTGCTTCGAATTTGTTTTGCCATTTTATACATATCTGCCTTGGATGTTAAATAGAAAAATGTATCTCCTGAATTTTTTTGCAAAAATTCTGGATTATGCAGATATCCAAACCAAAACACTTCGTGTAAAGGTTGACCAAGTTCCCCGGCCCATCCAGTTCAGTGATATGAAGGATGGACCAAGTTCCTCTCGCCTATGAAAGTTGTGATATGATGGATGGACCAAGTTCCTCTCGCTTATCAAAGTTTTGATATGATGGATGGATCAAGTTCCTCTTGCTTATAAGGGCTATGATATCGGGGAAGACCAATTCCCAGAGGCCAATGATTCTTGCACTTACCTATCAAACTTTACAACCTAGGGAACTTGGCGTCTGCGCGGGCACTAGTATTTCGACTTGCATGAGAAAAATTTATATCCGGATTTCCAAGTGCCCAAGCAAAAATCTTATGAATTTTTTAAAATCTGCCGTTGCTTCGTCTCCTGCAGAATTGTCTCCTTCTGCGCCGTATCCGGATATAAATTTTTCTCATGCAAGTCAAAATACTAGTGTCAGCGCAGACGCCAAGTTCCCTAGGTTGTAAAGTTTGAATTAGGTAAGTACAACACACACACACACACACACAATCATTGGCCTCTGGGAATTGGTCCTTCCCGATATCACAGTCCTTATAGGCAAGAGGAACTTGATCCATCCATGTTAAGGTATAGGATTGAGTGGAATCAAACTCTTTAATACAGTCTAGTGAAATAGGTAACTAAATACTTTATTTAAAACGGCTATGTATAACTATACCAGGTATGTCCTGCCTATACCGACTCTCGTGTCGAACTAACAAAGTCGCGTCTCGCGACTCGATCGTCGCTTCGGCTGCTGATCGTCTTTTCGACCACTGATCGTCATTTCGACGCCGATCGTCACTTCGATGTGACACACACCACCATACATTGTAACGGCATTCTTGGATCCTGAGTTTTCATTTCTGTTTTATTTCAACAATCCATCATATCAAAACTTTGATAGGTGAAAGGAACTTGGACCATCCATCATATCACAACTTTGATAGGCGAGAGGAACTTGGTCCATCCTTCATATCACTGAAGTGGATGGGCCGGGGAACTTGGTCAACCTTTACACGAAGTGTTTTGGTTTGGATATCATGTTATTTTTGTAAGAAATAGCCAGATATTCGGAGGATTCATAGACGGAAGTTAATTTGCAGAAAATAGCATGATGCATCTCACTTAAAACACGCACGTGACTGTATCTTGGGAACGGTGCGTCCTATCGCAAAAATAACGAAATTTTCGAAAGGCTTTAACACGAAGCATATAGGGTATGCCCAACCACATGACGTTTGTGGTATTTTTTTCGGGATTTTCGATTTTTCCTGTTGGTTTGGATATAAAAGACACCTGCTTCCAAAATTTCAAGTTTCTAGCTTGTCTGGAAGTGGGTTAGAATTAACATGATCCTCATCATCCTCCTATATGTATATTATTATTCCAAGAATTATGCGTTTTTGGGGTATTTTTATCTCAGGTTCCAGGCTAGGTAGAAAGTTGCTTTTTACATGAGAGTTAGTTGATATTATATCTAGCGCAAATAAAAATTTTGGTTGACCTCGGTTACCGGGGAGAGCGGCAGTGGCGGTGGCAATATGGCTAAAAAGCGCTAAACTATCGTACGAGAATAACTACTCGGCAACTTAGAGGTGGCGGGAGGGGGACTTGGTTCGCGCGCTGCCGCGCGCGTTGATTCCTATATATGGAACACAATAAAAATAAACATAATGAAGTATTTGAACGTTTAGAGTTGTACTTACGAAGCATGAAACACACTTCAAATCTCGCGATCACTTGACGTATCGCTGGCATTGTCTCTGGCACTACTATCTGGGCTATGTGTTTCTGTAATGTAATTTAATTTAGATATCTATTTGCATAATTATTAACTTCCCGATTTTATAAGGAAGTTATTGTAATGACCCCGAAAATCGAAAATCGATTTTTTAGCAGATCTTCACGTTTCATGGTCATTGCAGTCATTTTAGACTATTTTCAGCAAAATGTTCGTGTGTGTGTGTGTGTGTGTGTGTGTGTGTGTGTGCGCGCGCGCGTATGGCCGTTTCTATGTAATCGAATTTTTCGTTAACGTTTTCAGAAAAAGTAACAACGCGATCAGGATGATGAATGATGCAATCGATGTGCCCCGCTGTAACTTAGAGCTGATTAGATTTTGGTCAAGTAGTTTTTTAGTTTTTTTCGAAAGAAGTTCATTCAACAATGCAATTTATACGAGAGAACGGAAAGTTTCCACCGAAGAAACAAACGTAATTACACAAAAAATTTTTTTTGCGATTTTTTTAAAAATTAAAAAAAAAATTTTTTTTTGTACCTTATGATAATGTTTCCGCTTACAATAATCGAAATGTTGTAGTTTTAATGAAAACTCGTGAAATCCACAATACAAAATATGATATATTATGATACGTATAAATGGATACATAAACTATTTGAAAACAGTTTGAACAGTGGTTTGGTTATTTGTCACACAGACTCCTCTCTTTGTCACACGGACCTTTCTCATCGAATATCAGTTCGCGACTATCTTGTCTCGATGATTCGCAATCGCGTGCGACGCGCACGCGACATTAACGCCATCTAATTGTTTCACGCGTGAACCATGTCGCGAAGTGCGACATCGGATCACACGAAAATTATCCCAATGCAAGAGTGAGTTAATCATCTCTACTCCCGAGAGTAGTATATATAGGCGGGTTCTAATTCACTTTTCACTTCACGGGAGAGCGGTACCGCCACTTCACGGGAGAGCGGTACCGCCGAGCGGTATTGCACGAGCATATATTACGTCATATTTTTAATGGAATTATTGCATCATGTTTTTGGGGGAGGGGGGGGGATACAGCCCATATCTTGAAAGGTGGGGGAGGGGGGGGGGCAGTTTCCAGGTATTGCATTCGAGACCAGTTTCCAGGTATTACGAACGTATCCGAACGTGTTTATGTTTTCACGTCTCTACATGCAAGACTGTTTATGTCAGTCATCGCCATCTAGCTATCGTAAAACACTTATTTGAACGGAGTTCAATGAACGTCTTGTTTAATTTCATAAATATATACAACGGTCCCCTCTGAAAGATTTATGTAAGAGGGCCAGTCAATAATTTTTCTCAACATCGATTTGTCGAGGACCAACGGTTTTTCTCACGTGCGGAGATTTCGATGAACGTATAATCTCACGAGTTCGCCTTGTTTAATTTCGTAAATATACAACGGTCCCCTCTGAAAGATCTTCTTATCGATGTAATGCAAGATGTAAGAGGACCGTGTCACTGTTTCTGTCTGCCATCGCCATACAGCCAGCTATCGTAAACATTCATTAAAAGTAGCATTTCAAATAATTTCATACATCTTTTTATCGTAGTTGGTTGGGATGGTAAGAATGAATGAACAGGACGCGATGGAACGCGAAGTCTTCGCAAACGTTCCATTAATGATTAACTGCTGGAACTTCGAAATGAAATACGGAATCAAAACTGTATGAATACTGAAAAAAATGTAAACTGAGTTTCTCTTCAGATATATTTCTGTCAATTCTTCATCTCCGCTCTCTGTCTCTATCTCCCCGGTTATTACAATTTATGGATAGACCGTATGGTGATTATTAACTTCATCAATCGATTGAATCAGTCTTCGATTTTTCGATGATTTCTTCTTTTAATCATACACATTAATCAATCTTGACTAAAATTTTAATCGATTAATGCCCAACTCTGGGGTATTTGGCCGAAAATCTAGAAAGAAGTCAATTTCTAAATTTTTCCGTTTGTCATGGAATTTTTTCTATCCAACGTAGCTAAAGGTCGCTTGTAGTATACTTCATTGAAAGCCAAGAGATTTTACGCCACGCTTTCTGAAACAGCATCCGTTCATTGGCAATTTTCAAGGGTTTTGAGGAAAATTGTGTAAATTCTTGTATTACAGAAGTTTTTCAGTTAGGTGTACAGAGCACTTTCGCACAGATTTTATTTTGTTATCATTTAAATTAGTATAGTTATTAATATTTGTGAACATAATCAATCATGCTGTAAATTTTTTACGATTATAAAGTTTATCGACGATTTTGTTATCGAGCGGAGATTTCGACGAACGTCTAATATCACGAGTTCGATGAACGTCTTGTTTAATTTCATAAATATACAACGGTCCCCTCTGAAAGATCTTCTTATCGATGTAATGCAAGATGTAAGAGGACCGTGTCGCTGTTTCTGTCTGCCATCGCCATGCAGTCAGCTATCGTAAACGCTCATTAAGAGTAGCATTTCAAATCATTTCTTCCAGCTTTTTATCGTAGTTGGTGGGGATGGTAAGAATGAATGAACAGGACGCGATGGAACGCGAAGTCTTCGTGAACGTTCCATCGTTGCAAGCGTTTGTCGTGTTGAGATTCAAAGATCAACCATTTTTCCATACGTGACGGTTTTCGCGTACTTCCCGTTGGACTTGTTGCGTGTGTGTGGAATATTATATGGAGATATTTTTTACATTAGTGGGTAGGGGTATTCATTATAAATTGCTCGTAACAGTCGTCGTATGAAGTTATACCATAAGAAAAAACGTCGACAATCAGGATCGCTATACGAAGTTACATCGCGTGTGTGTTTTTATCATCCGACCAGCCAACTTCGCGCATCCCCCTTTCTTCAACGGTAAGTACAATAAAAAAAATTAATAAACGATGTAAAATCTAGTGAAAAAACTTTCTTTATTTAGATGGATCGAATCACTCAAATCATTGACATGGACGGTTTCATTGTGGAAAAAAAATTTATATGCAAAGAGTTAGCCATGTGATCGATGTTTGTCATGACGGCTCGTTCGAACTCTTCGAATTTCGCTTGGGGAAGAACGTTGTTTATCCGGCGCTGACAAAAAGTCTGCATGGTATGTCAGCAATTTCATACACGGGATTCCATTTAAAGATTTCGGTTATGAAAAATATCAACAGCACGATATATTCGATGTAATTCAAAATTTTATGTGCGATTACGCGAATCCTGTCGTAGCGTACAAAGGTGGATGTTTCGAGAGAGAGACATCCTTCGAAAAATGAAAATAAACTCGATAAATTTGGAAGATTTCAACTGTCCGAAATACGATGTACTAGTTCGCGATCCCGTGTATGAAATTGCTGATGACGAACCGTGTCGACTTCACTGTTGGCAACCGACAAAAAACGTCACATACCATTGCAGTCTGCGCGAAGTGCGAACATTTCGAGCATGGGTTAACAATTATAAAAACACGTAAAGTATCAGTTATAAAGACGCGACTTTGAATTTTTTCCACGTCAAAACCACAAACATGACACCTCTTTTTACGTTTTTTTAATTTTTTTTACACAGTGTTTCACAATGATTGCGAAATTGGAGATTGATTCTGGGCGAAGCGCGGTATGGACGTCTGAGGATTCGTCAAAGAATCGTCGCTCGAAGGTAAGTAAATTTCCAAAGAAAAAATATCCCAAAGTATATAACATGATATATAACTGTCTATCTGTCTGTTCGCAGGTAACAAAAATAATGAAGACAAATGACAAGAAATTCGCTGCAATAATTATATTTTAATTATTTTTTAATACTTGTATATTTGTATAATTAAAGAGTAGATAAGAGTAACTTTTCACTAATGTAAAAAATATCTCGCTGTATAGGGAGGGGGCGATATTATTACTGTAATTGTTTTCTTTTTAATAAATACGAGTTAATTGTATGAGTAGGAGGACGAGGCGGAGGAAGAGGATTGGTTTTAAATAAAAAATAAGATCTTTCTTATAATTTTTTTATTTGATAAATTATGAAACAGCTAACGAATGAACAGTGCGAGGCACTTATCAACGCAGCGCATTGCAACATTTGTGAAAAACCATGTGAGGAAAAGGATATACGGGTGCGCGATCATTGTCATCTAACAGGACGATATAGAGGCCCCACGCATCAAGATTGCAATTTAAATTACAAAAATTCGTTTTGCATTCCCATAGTTTTCCACAATTTATCCGGGTACGATTCACATTTCATTATCGAAGAAATAGCTAATGCGTTTGAAGGTAGTGTCAACGTATTACCAATAACTAAAGAAAAGTATATTTCATTTACAAAAATGTTGAAGATCAGCAATCAGATTCGCGTAATTGTATTAAATTACGATTCATCGATTCGTACAAAAATGTTTGAACACAAGTCTCGACAAATTAGCATCTTTCCTCGACACAAACAAATTGACAATTTTACGCGTTCCGAATTTCAAAATCTTTCCATAGAAAATTTCATGTTGTTGACGCGAAAGGGTGTCTCTTTCCATACGAATATCTCGATTGCGTAGATAAATTAGACGATCTTTGTTTGCGAGTCATTTTACAGTTCGTTGACAGGCGAAACCGTATGCGAACGTGATTATTAGACTGCGGATCTTTATGAAAAATAAAAATTGTCTTCATAAATTGCACAACATAGGAGCCAAATAGAAATATAATTTTTTCTCTAATGTTATTAATTAGCTGAAACGAGTACATTGATATTTTTAAATCCTGTTAACCTGTCCACTGCTTTAAATTGCACATACTCATTTTTGGCATAAATGTATAAAATCCGCAGTCTAGTGGTTATGTGCATGCCGAGAATGTGTGGAAGCGTTTCAACACAAAAAGTTTGGGTGAATACAGCGATCTGTATTTGAAAGCTGATGTTTTGTTACTGGCTGATGTTTTTGAAAATTTTCATAAAAACTTGCATTAAGAGCTACAGTTTAGATCCACCATATTATTACACTTTACCAGGTTTCACGTGGGATGCTATGCTAAAACATATAAAATTAGGTTTGAATTATTAACACAGTGGGCCGGATCGAGAAATTTAGTGACATTTCACGAAAGAGTCGACTCTCTCTCTCTCTCTCTCTCTCTCTCTCTCTCTCTCTCTCTCTTTCTCATATCGATTTCTAATAAATTTATATTGCCTCCTAAATGTCCATCAACATCGAAGCTGAAAAAATTAATGTTCGTTCACAAAAACTGTAGTTAATATAAATTCACAAAGATAGACATTTTGGGATGCAGTATTTTTCAGCCAAAAAAATTGCTTCTTTTCATCGAGGTGTCCTGATTACCCTATTTAATATTTATTCTGGGTCTTTTGTGTAAATGAAAAACAGTCCTTTGCGGTAACAATTAACGTCGTTAGTTGAGGATGGTTGCTCGCAATGTATTAAAAATTAATATTTAATGAAATGAATAAAATCTATATACTTTCTTAGAATTTGCAAGGTGTATTTTTTAGAGGACCTAACTGGACCTAATCGTATAAACAGATCATTTTCATTAGACCTTCCTCTACATATCCCCACAAAAGAATCATATCCGAACCGATCCGATCTTGGAAATTATGATTGTTTAAAGTTATCGGGGACGTCTCACCTGACGTATAGCATCTCACATACATTAAATACCATCCAAATATGAATATTTTTGCAATTGCATTAAAAGTTCGTACCTACCTAAAACAAGTATGTAATTTTTAACAATAATATAGTTAATCTATTAATTTTATTGTTAAAAACATAACGAACGGTAATAATATAACTGGACTAAGAGTTTCATAGTTTTCCTTAGTGAGTATCACTGTTTTTGGGTAAGTATATCTGTCAATTTATCTATGCAGATAAAGCAGTATGTTAATTAGATTACATTTTATATCTGACAATATTTGTTGAATATAATAATTTTAATCTCAGTTTTGATGCCTGCAGATATCCAGAAGCTGCAGATTTAATAATTAATTAAACTAAACAAATTGACCAAAAGTTTACCTGTGAACATCAATTTAGAAACGTTTTTCTAAGATTAATTGGCTTATCTTTTATATTTGTTATATTTTTGTTCATATTTTCATCTTTTATAAACACATTACACATACATGAAATAATACGAAATAACAAAGGTTGTAATATATAGAATGAACATGATCTTAAAACAATTAAATTGAAAAAATTATTTATAATTATTATAAAAAATATCTTTTGACACGCTTGTGAGGCGTTTTTACCTCCTCGAATTTATATTTTACGCATTCTATAAAACATTACATGTATGAAATGTAAATATAAAATACATGTTTAGTAAGAGTAAAAAATAGTTTGGGAGATTATACTTAAACAATTTTATTTTAATACAAAAAATCAATGAAAATTAATTAAAAATTATTGTTTAACAAAATAGAAAAAATTTTATTTGTTAACAGTTAAGATTGACTATTTTTTAAATGAATTTTAGTGCAAATTTCATCCCGATATCTCTAAATGGTTCTAGAGTTATAACAAAATGTCACTAAATTTGTCGATCCAGCCCACTGTGAGTCACCATGACTCCGCGAATACATAGGATTAAATACCCTGTTTAGAACAAATGCCACTAACGTTCTTGAAAAGAAATTTTGTACAAATTGATGAACAACGCGGTATTCGGTAAAACTATGGAAAAATGTTCGGAATCATGTAGACGTAAACCTCGTGACACGTTGGGGATGGGCTACATGGTGTAGAGGCAATGATCGCGAAACCAAATTTTCCATAAACGCTATGCATTTTCCGAAAACTTTTTTTCAAGAAACCAATCTATGTGGGTATGTGCATATTAGATATATCCAAAACCTGCTTGTACGGATTTGATCATGAGTACATGGTTCCTCGATATGGTAAAACCTGTAAGGTAATGTACACAGACACCGACAGCATAATTTATCATATTATGTGTGAGGTCATTTATGAAACCATGAGACGCGATATTAACTGTTTCGACACAAGTGATTATCGATAGAGAATAGGTATAATTTCCTACTTGTAAATAAAAAGGTTCCCGGCTTGATGAAAGACGAGAACAATGGGATGATAATGATGAAATTTGTCGGACTGAGAGCAAAAATGTACACATTGCGTGTAGATGGAAAATCTGATACAAAAGAAAGCAAAAGGTGTAAAGTCTAACGTTGTAAGGACAACAATATCGTTTGATGATTACATGGGATGTTTGCAAGATGAAATTGCTATGAGTCGTACACAGACATCCATACGATCGAAATTGCACAAAGTGTTCGACGATCGGCTGGAGAACTTCGGAATAAGCTTCCAGGACAATATTAAGAAATTACGTGTAAAAGAAACGCGTCGATCAATCTTGAGAGAGAGATCCATGGATATGATGTTCAACCGTCATATTGCATACTGTACATGCGCTATAGCTGTACCTGTACATGCACTATACCTGTACATGCGCTATACCTGTACCTGTACCTGCACCTGTCTGTAGCTGTTCCCGTACCTGTCTGTAGCTGTTCCTGTACCTGTTCATACCTGTCTGTAGCTGTTCCTGTACCTGTCCATACCTGTCTGTAGCTGTTCATGTACCTGTCTATACCTGTCTGTAGCTGTTCCTGTACCTGTCCATACCTGTCTGTAGCTGTTCCTGTACCTGTCCATACCTGTCTATAGCTGTTCCTGTACCTGTCCATACCTGTCTGTAGCTGTTCATGTACCTGTCCATACCTGTCTGTAGCTGTTCCTGTACCTGTCCATACCTGTCTGTAGCTGTTCCTGTACCTGTCCATACCTGTCTGTAGCTGTTCATGTACCTGTCCATACCTGTCTGTAGCTGTTCCTGTACCTGTCCATACCTGTCTGTAGCTGTTCATGTACCTGTCCATACCTGTCTGAGGTCTCCCCGGTGACTCGATGGATGCTACTTAATATCGATAATACAGGTACAGGTACAGCTATAGACAGCTATCGACAGGTACAGACAGGTACAGGAACAGGTACGGGTACAGCTACAGACAAGTACAGACAGGTACAGACGGGTACAGGAACAGATACAGGTACAGTTACAGACAGCTATAGACAGCTACAGACAGGTACAGACAGGTTCAGGAACAGCTACAGACAGGTATGGACAGGTACAGGAACAGCTACAGACAGGTATGGACAGGTACATGAACAGCTACAGACAGGTATGGACAGGTACATGAACAGCTACAGACAGGTATGGACAGGTACAGGAACAGCTACAGACAGGTATGGACAGGTACAGGAACAGCTACAGACAGGTATGGACAGGTACATGAACAGCTACAGACAGGTATGGACAGGTACAGGAACAGCTACAGACAGGTATGGACAGGTACAGGAACAGCTACAGACAGGTATGGACAGGTACAGGAACAGCTACAGACAGGTATAGACAGGTACATGAACAGCTACAGACAGGTATGGACAGGTACAGGAACAGCTACAGACAGGTACAGGTACAGGTACAGGTATAGCGCATGTACAGGTATAGTGCATGTACAGGTACAGCTATAGCGCATGTACAGTATGCAATATGACGGTTGAACATCATATCCATGGATCTCTCTCTCAAGATTGATCGACGCGTTTCTTTTACACGTAATTTCTTAATATTGTCCTGGAAGCTTATTCCGAAGTTCTCCAGCCGATCGTCGAACACTTTGTGCAATTTCGATCGTATGGATGTCTGTGTACGACTCATAGCAATTTCATCTTGCAAACATCCCATGTAATCATCAAACGATATTGTTGTCCTTACAACGTTAGACTTTACACCTTTTGCTTTCTTTTGTATCAGATTTTCCATCTACACGCAATGTGTACATTTTTGCTCTCAGTCCGACAAATTTCATCATTATCATCCCATTGTTCTCGTCTTTCATCAAGCCGGGAACCTTTTTATTTACAAGTAGGAAATTATACCTATTCTCTATCGATAATCACTTGTGTCGAAACAGTTAATATCGCGTCTCATGGTTTCATAAATGACCTCACACATAATATGATAAATTATGCTGTCGGTGTCTGTGTACATTACCTTACAGGTTTTACCATATCGAGGAACCATGTACTCATGATCAAATCCGTACAAGCAGGTTTTGGATATATCTAATATGCACATACCCACATAGATTGGTTTCTTGAAAAAAAGTTTTCGGAAAATGCATAGCGTTTATGGAAAATTTGGTTTCGCGACCATTGCCTCTACACCATGTAGCCCATCCCCAACGTGTCACGAGGTTTACGTCTACATGATTCCGAACATTTTTCCATAGTTTTACCGAATACCGCGTTGTTCATCAATTTGTACAAAATTTCTTTTCAAGAACGTTAGTGGCATTTGTTCTAAACAGGGTATTTAATCCTATGTATTCGCGGAGTCATGGTGACTCACAGTGGGCTGGATCGACAAATTTAGTGACATTTTGTTATAACTCTAGAACCATTTAGAGATATCGGGATGAAATTTGCACTAAAATTCATTTAAAAAATAGTCAATCTTAACTGTTAACAAATAAAATTTTTTCTATTTTGTTAAACAATAATTTTTAATTAATTTTCATTGATTTTTTGTATTAAAATAAAATTGTTTAAGTATAATCTCCCAAACTATTTTTTACTCTTACTAAACATGTATTTTATATTTACATTTCATACATGTAATGTTTTATAGAATGCGTAAAATATAAATTCGAGGAGGTAAAAACGCCTCACAAGCGTGTCAAAAGATATTTTTTATAATAATTATAAATAATTTTTTCAATTTAATTGTTTTAAGATCATGTTCATTCTATATATTACAACCTTTGTTATTTCGTATTATTTCATGTATGTGTAATGTGTTTATAAAAGATGAAAATATGAACAAAAATATAACAAATATAAAAGATAAGCCAATTAATCTTAGCAAAACGTTTCTAAATTGATGTTCACAGGTAAACTTTTGGTCAATTTGTTTAGTTTAATTAATTATTAAATCTGCAGCTTCTGGATATCTGCAGGCATCAAAACTGAGATTAAAATTATTATATTCAACAAATATTGTCAGATATAAAATGTAATCTAATTAACATACTGCTTTATCTGCATAGATAAATTGACAGATATACTTACCCAAAAACAGTGATACTCACTAAGGAAAACTATGAAACTCTTAGTCCAGTTATATTATTACCGTTCGTTATGTTTTTAACAATAAAATTAATAGATTAACTATATTATTGTTAAAAATTACATACTTGTTTTAGGTAGGTACGAACTTTTAATGCAATTGCAAAAATATTCATATTTGGATGGTATTTAATGTATGTGAGATGCTATACGTCAGGTGAGACGTCCCCGATAACTTTAAACAATCATAATTTCCAAGATCGGATCGGTTCGGATATGATTCTTTTGTGGGGATATGTAGAGGAAGGTCTAATGAAAATGATCTGTTTATACGATTAGGTCCAGTTAGGTCCTCTAAAAAATACACCTTGCAAATTCTAAGAAAGTATATAGATTTTATTCATTTCATTAAATATTAATTTTTAATACATTGCGAGCAACCATCCTCAACTAACGACGTTAATTGTTACCGCAAAGGACTGTTTTTCATTTACACAAAAGACCCAGAATAAATATTAAATAGGGTAATCAGGACACCTCGATGAAAAGAAGCAATTTTTTTGGCTGAAAAATACTGCATCCCAAAATGTCTATCTTTGTGAATTTATATTAACTACAGTTTTTGTGAACGAACATTAATTTTTTCAGCTTCGATGTTGATGGACATTTAGGAGGCAATATAAATTTATTAGAAATCGATATGAGAAAGAGAGAGAGAGAGAGAGAGAGAGAGAGAGAGAGAGAGTCGACTCTTTCGTGAAATGTCACTAAATTTCTCGATCCGGCCCACTGTGTTAATAATTCAAACCTAATTTTATATGTTTTAGCATAGCATCCCACGTGAAACCTGGTAAAGTGTAATAATATGGTGGATCTAAACTGTAGCTCTTAATGCAAGTTTTTATGAAAATTTTCAAAAACATCAGCCAGTAACAAAACATCAGCTTTCAAATACAGATCGCTGTATTCACCCAAACTTTTTGTGTTGAAACGCTTCCACACATTCTCGGCATGCACATAACCACTAGACTGCGGATTTTATACATTTATGCCAAAAATGAGTATGTGCAATTTAAAGCAGTGGACAGGTTAACAGGATTTAAAAATATCAATGTACTCGTTTCAGCTAATTAATAACATTAGAGAAAAAATTATATTTCTATTTGGCTCCTATGTTGTGCAATTTATGAAGACAATTTTTATTTTTCATAAAGATCCGCAGTCTAATAATCACGTTCGCATACGGTTTCGCCTGTCAACGAACTGTAAAATGACTCGCAAACAAAGATCGTCTAATTTATCTACGCAATCGAGATATTCGTATGGAAAGAGACACCCTTTCGCGTCAACAACATGAAATTTTCTATGGAAAGATTTTGAAATTCGGAACGCGTAAAATTGTGAATTTGTTTGTGTCGAGGAAAGATGCTAATTTGTCGAGACTTGTGTTCAAACATTTTTGTACGAATCGATGAATCGTAATTTAATACAATTACGCGAATCTGATTGCTGATCTTCAACATTTTTGTAAATGAAATATACTTTTCTTTAGTTATTGGTAATACGTTGACACTACCTTCAAACGCATTAGCTATTTCTTCGATAATGAAATGTGAATCGTACCCGGATAAATTGTGGAAAACTATGGGAATGCAAAACGAATTTTTGTAATTTAAATTGCAATCTTGATGCGTGGGGCCTCTATATCGTCCTGTTAGATGACAATGATCGCGCACCCGTATATCCTTTTCCTCACATGGTTTTTCACAAATGTTGCAATGCGCTGCGTTGATAAGTGCCTCGCACTGTTCATTCGTTAGCTGTTTCATAATTTATCAAATAAAAAAATTATAAGAAAGATCTTATTTTTTATTTAAAACCAATCCTCTTCCTCCGCCTCGTCCTCCTACTCATACAATTAACTCGTATTTATTAAAAAGAAAACAATTACAGTAATAATATCGCCCCCTCCCTATACAGCGAGATATTTTTTACATTAGTGAAAAGTTACTCTTATCTACTCTTTAATTATACAAATATACAAGTATTAAAAAATAATTAAAATATAATTATTGCAGCGAATTTCTTGTCATTTGTCTTCATTATTTTTGTTACCTGCGAACAGACAGATAGACAGTTATATATCATGTTATATACTTTGGGATATTTTTTCTTTGGAAATTTACTTACCTTCGAGCGACGATTCTTTGACGAATCCTCAGACGTCCATACCGCGCTTCGCCCAGAATCAATCTCCAATTTCGCAATCATTGTGAAACACTGTGTAAAAAAAATTAAAAAAACGTAAAAAGAGGTGTCATGTTTGTGGTTTTGACGTGGAAAAAATTCAAAGTCGCGTCTTTATAACTGATACTTTACGTGTTTTTATAATTGTTAACCCATGCTCGAAATGTTCGCACTTCGCGCAGACTGCAATGGTATGTGACGTTTTTTGTCGGTTGCCAACAGTGAAGTCGACACGGTTCGTCATCAGCAATTTCATACACGGGATCGCGAACTAGTACATCGTATTTCGGACAGTTGAAATCTTCCAAATTTATCGAGTTTATTTTCATTTTTCGAAGGATGTCTCTCTCTCGAAACATCCACCTTTGTACGCTACGACAGGATTCGCGTAATCGCACATAAAATTTTGAATTACATCGAATATATCGTGCTGTTGATATTTTTCTTAACCGAAATCTTTAAATGGAATCCCGTGTATGAAATTGCTGACATACCATGCAGACTTTTTGTCAGCGCCGGATAAACAACGTTCTTCCCCAAGCGAAATTCGAAGAGTTCGAACGAGCCGTCATGACAAACATCGATCACATGGCTAACTCTTTGCATATAAATTTTTTTTCCACAATGAAACCGTCCATGTCAATGATTTGAGTGATTCGATCCATCTAAATAAAGAAAGTTTTTTCACTAGATTTTACATCGTTTATTAATTTTTTTTATTGTACTTACCGTTGAAGAAAGGGGGATGCGCGAAGTTGGCTGGTCGGATGATAAAAACACACACGCGATGTAACTTCGTATAGCGATCCTGATTGTCGACGTTTTTTCTTATGGTATAACTTCATACGACGACTGTTACGAGCAATTTATAATGAATACCCCTACCCACTAATGTAAAAAATATCTCCATATAATATTCCACACACACGCAACAAGTCCAACGGGAAGTACGCGAAAACCGTCACGTATGGAAAAATGGTTGATCTTTGAATCTCAACACGACAAACGCTTGCAACGATGGAACGTTCACGAAGACTTCGCGTTCCATCGCGTCCTGTTCATTCATTCTTACCATCCCCACCAACTACGATAAAAAGCTGGAAGAAATGATTTGAAATGCTACTCTTAATGAGCGTTTACGATAGCTGACTGCATGGCGATGGCAGACAGAAACAGCGACACGGTCCTCTTACATCTTGCATTACATCGATAAGAAGATCTTTCAGAGGGGACCGTTGTATATTTATGAAATTAAACAAGACGTTCATCGAACTCGTGATATTAGACGTTCGTCGAAATCTCCGCTCGATAACAAAATCGTCGATAAACTTTATAATCGTAAAAAATTTACAGCATGATTGATTATGTTCACAAATATTAATAACTATACTAATTTAAATGATAACAAAATAAAATCTGTGCGAAAGTGCTCTGTACACCTAACTGAAAAACTTCTGTAATACAAGAATTTACACAATTTTCCTCAAAACCCTTGAAAATTGCCAATGAACGGATGCTGTTTCAGAAAGCGTGGCGTAAAATCTCTTGGCTTTCAATGAAGTATACTACAAGCGACCTTTAGCTACGTTGGATAGAAAAAATTCCATGACAAACGGAAAAATTTAGAAATTGACTTCTTTCTAGATTTTCGGCCAAATACCCCAGAGTTGGGCATTAATCGATTAAAATTTTAGTCAAGATTGATTAATGTGTATGATTAAAAGAAGAAATCATCGAAAAATCGAAGACTGATTCAATCGATTGATGAAGTTAATAATCACCATATGGTCTATCCATAAATTGTAATAACCGGGGAGATAGAGACAGAGAGCGGAGATGAAGAATTGACAGAAATATATCTGAAGAGAAACTCAGTTTACATTTTTTTCAGTATTCATACAGTTTTGATTCCGTATTTCATTTCGAAGTTCCAGCAGTTAATCATTAATGGAACGTTTGCGAAGACTTCGCGTTCCATCGCGTCCTGTTCATTCATTCTTACCATCCCCAACCAACTACGATAAAAAGATGTATGAAATTATTTGAAATGCTACTTTTAATGAATGTTTACGATAGCTGGCTGTATGGCGATGGCAGACAGAAACAGTGACACGGTCCTCTTACATCTTGCATTACATCGATAAGAAGATCTTTCAGAGGGGACCGTTGTATATTTACGAAATTAAACAAGGCGAACTCGTGAGATTATACGTTCATCGAAATCTCCGCACGTGAGAAAAACCGTTGGTCCTCGACAAATCGATGTTGAGAAAAATTATTGACTGGCCCTCTTACATAAATCTTTCAGAGGGACCGTTGTATATATTTATGAAATTAAACAAGACGTTCATTGAACTCCGTTCAAATAAGTGTTTTACGATAGCTAGATGGCGATGACTGACATAAACAGTCTTGCATGTAGAGACGTGAAAACATAAACACGTTCGGATACGTTCGTAATACCTGGAAACTGGTCTCGAATGCAATACCTGGAAACTGCCACCCCCCCTCCCCCACCTTTCAAGATATGGGCTATATCCCCCCCCCCTCCCCCAAAAACATGATGCAATAATTCCATTAAAAATATGACGTAATATATGCTCGTGCAATACCGCTCGGCGGTACCGCTCTCCCGTGAAGTGGCGGTACCGCTCTCCCGTGAAGTGAAAAGTGAATTAGAACCCGCCTATATATACTACTCCCGAGAATACATTTTCAAAGAATATCGATGAAAGTACAAAAAAACATTTATATTACAATCTTTAAAAAAACAATCAGTTCAAAACGAATTATTAACTGAGATTAAATTGAAAATTAATATAAACTATATGATAATTATTAATAACATTGATGTTGAAAACGGATTGGTTAATGGAGCACACACACACACACACACACATGCGGAATATTAAAATTTATTACTTTTCAAGAAAATACTAAAATTCCGTCTATATTGTGGTTAGATTTTCAATTGGCCAGAGTAGGAGTGAAAGTAAGTACTCGTTATCGTGATTATATGAAAAATGCAAATATTGATAAAAATTTTACACCAATAATAAAAATATCGAATCAAGTAAATATGTCGAGTGAGGAAAAATATGAAATCACACGTAGTCAATTTCCAGTGGTTCCTGCTGAAGCGATTACGATTCATAAAAGTCAGGGACGAGAAAGTATGTTTGGATTTTAAAAAATCAGAAAGGCGAACTTTACAAATGTTGTATGTAGCACCGAGCAGAGTTTCAAAATTGAGCGCGGTTTATATATTTTGGGACAATTTAAATTAATAGTATCGAAGGAAACCAAGATCAATACTGCAAACCCGGATAATGAGGAGTTGTATCGTTTGCGAAAAACTAATTAAGACAATTTATTTTGTAACATTAGTATGCTATAACAAGGAACCAAGCGAGCAACGAGCCTGCGATGTTCGTTTAATGCGACGCCATATAGCAAACATTTTGATAAGTAGAAAACTATTGAATTTCCCTGAAAACGTATAATCTTCTTAAAACGTACACTTAATAATGATAATAATATACTGCAACTAACGAATCGGGAAGTTCTTTGTGTGGCTCGTGGAG
Organism: Lasioglossum baleicum; assembly: GCF_051020765.1. Classification (NCBI taxonomy): domain Eukaryota; kingdom Metazoa; phylum Arthropoda; class Insecta; order Hymenoptera; family Halictidae; genus Lasioglossum; species Lasioglossum baleicum. The sequence goes on from NC_134930.1 coordinate 2,619,311, forward strand.
AGTCACACACCAAATAAAAAAAAACATTAATAGCTATAGGTACTGCTATCCATGCGTACCACTAACCCTTTCGCAAGAGCAGTCCTATCCGCGAGCTCGCGAAGCGAGCGAGCAAAAACAACCCTACTCGCGAGCGAGCGAAGCGAGAGAGCAACAATAACCCTCTAGTTTGTTTCGTTTTTCGACCGCGTCTTCAACCGCGTCGCCAAAGATGTTATTTATTTTTGCTGTATATCCAGCCAAGACTGGGAAATATTTATATGTCATAGATTGTTTTTCTACGAACCGTTTTTATATAAAATATATATATGTCTATTGTGTTGTCTAACCCAATGCCGTCTTATTCGTTACCTACCCCTAGATGTAAGGCATCGACATTATGCGGCCACATGTACACCAAGGATACGACTGTTGTTTAGAGCGTTGTTGAATCCAAGATTGCTGCTGGTTCAAGAGCAATCAAACGCTCTGAATTGCACAAGAATGCGTACACGGATCACATTCGCCATAAAGTCTTGGAACGGCCAAGATTCAACAGTTCAAAGTTCAAACACCAGTTCATAAAAAAAGTCCATAATAAGAGTTCATGATAATGTTTATAGTAAAAAGTTCATAAGTTCACAAGCAAGGGTTCATGACAAAGTTCATAAGAAAACGATCAGAAGTTCATAAAAAGTTCACACGACAACGTTCCAAAGTTCATAAAAAGTTCACAAGAAAACGTTCCAAAGTTCGTAAAAAGTTCACACGACAACGTTCCAAACTTCATAAAAAGTTTACAAGACAGTTTACGAAACGGTTCGTAAGAAAGTTCATGAGAAAGATTGAAAGAATGAAGTTCATAAGAAAACGAAAGAAAGTTCATAAAAAGGTTTAGAAGAAAGTTCACAATCCACTTCACAGTTCAACTTCGCAACTCCCGTTCACAATTCAAGTTCGAATCCGAATTAATACTTTCTAATCATACGCTTCGTAACGTTCCACGAATGAATATAACAAGGTACCAGGTTCGTACGATTCTCTTCAAAGATATAAGAAGTCTGCCCGCTATTTCCGCTGCAATCCTCTACCGAAGTTCGGGATGAAAATCGTTTCTGTGGTAGGGATAACCGAGGGACCAATCACCAGTTCGGGGCGTAATCCCATTATTTGGTACGCCTACTAAAATCGTGATTTTGTTCCTCACGCAAGCCTCGTAAATAAGACAAGCCTATACACAATGGTCCCTTGTTCAGGTATCTGTCCCCAAACTGGTGTCGGCTTTCCGCTGAGTGTGGGCCTGCGATGCGTCAATCGTCATTGCCCGGGGTACGTCCGTTTTCAGCTTCCGTCGATTCTCTCGCCAGTAAACGAACCTGGCTCGGCGAGCTATTCAGCACGAGAGGACACGACAACCGTGGCAAACACATCTCGCCGGAAGCCGAACCGTTACAATTTTATAAACATTATAACAATAATAATGGACAGAATATATAGGTAACTTCACAATAATAAAGGTATGCCAATTTACATAATATAGGCCATAGAGACTATACCTATGAAGTAGATATATATATTGTAACAGACCTACATAACGTAGGCCTGTTACGAACAAACCCCTGTCACACCTCCACCGGTTATACACGACGACGCGAATCTAGCAACGTACCGCCGGCCTCCTGTCAACACAACACCGCCTGTACCGCACGCTCCCCGTACCTAGATCCGGAGTTCAACGGAACCCAAAATCAAATTTCCAAAACATTCAGAAGACGGTATACGTCACCATCAAAATACCACACCGCACCACCATCCCTTACCACCAAACCATCCCTATAAAAGCCGTCGCGAACAGACTAGAATCACCTGAGTCTGCCAGCAGTCATCCAGGAACCACCACGTGCGATATTCCAGTGCTGTGAGTATACTACCTGTAACCGTTGTCCACGTCTCCGCCGTTATCGGCATCCTGGTTCCGCTGGTACGAGCCGTGCTCTACCTCGAAACAACCGGTGCGTAACCGGTCTCTTTCGCCAGGCGCGTCGCCTCCGAGAGTCGACGAATAAGAAGTGGTGTGTCACCCTTCGACTTCGTCGGAGAACCACCTGTCCAGCTATCCTGCCTCTCCGCTGGTGCGAGTTGTAATCCACCTCGAACATACCCGGTGCGTCACCGGTAAATTTCGTGAGACGCGTCGTCCACGAAATAGGCCGAACTAGAAGTGGTGCGTCACCCTTCGACGTCGCCTAAAAACCGCCTAGAAAGTCACCCTCGTGAGGCGAGTCGCCCACGAGGCCAGCCGAGCAAGACAAGGTGCGTCACCTTGACCGAACTCCCTGAACGACTGTCCGGAGGTACTTCGATGACCCGTGCGTCACGGACATCGAAGGACCACGAAAGCCCGGCCTAGGCAGGGAGACCACGACGACAGTCGTGATCTAGCTCTACTCCTGTCCATCCTGCCTGCGTCCTATACCGCTTACAGGTTCAGGTAGCACTTTCACGGTCACACGCTCTAAACTCACGGGCACCGTAGCATTACCATCGCGCACTGTATCCTGAGGCACCGTATCTCACGCGTCCGAAAGGCAGCGAGCATAATTATATTTGCCCGACTCGTCAGTTATTTCACCCGTACCGACTCCGTTCCTCGCGTCGTTACTCCATTTGTCGTTTAGGACCCTGGATCGGCGAGCTGTTCAGCATCAAGGAGCCCGGACGCGAGGAAGCCGAACGACGACGAAACACACCCGTTATAATATAAATATTTATTGTATATATATACATATATATATATATATTTATATTCATAAAGAAATTACTATAATAAAAACTATAATAAAATATATACATAAAGAAAAAAAATATACATAAAATATATATACATAAAGTTACTAATTATGTTTGTAATAAATAAACATAAATAATAAATTTTTACTCTTGAAAAATAAAAACATTGCAATGCACCGCATTTATTTTATGAAAATAAATTCGTTTTTCTCTGTAACGAAATTAATACATAAAATAAATAATTGTTTTCGACGTATATGGAGAAAGAAAATGCTATGAGTAAAAAATGGTTTAAAAATGGTTTTTAAAAAGTTTTTTATATATTTTATTTTCTACTGTCATTGTCATCGCGGAAGCAAGTGTGTATATAAAATTTCAGTAAGATTGGTCTCTGCGAAGAGACTTAAAATTCGATTACAAGATTCAAAGTAGTTTGAAGCAAGAAATGTTTACATATTTGTGAAGTATAATAGTTGTGAAATCGAAATACATCAAAACCCCAGGATGTTTTGACCTGAACTCGAGAAAAGCTAATTTGAAGATATTAACGTCTATAAAATTTGATTCTGAGTTAGTGTTTTATTATTGCTATGAAACTATTTTAACGGTTAATGAAACAGGACAAATGGATATTCCTCACCTGCTTCGATACCTTCCATATTCAAAATTGAAAGAACGAACACAAGACAAAGTTATTGATTATAGGAAATCAGCAATTGATTGGGCCAGGTCTCGCGTGAATTCTTCGATGAGCTCTCTAACGAGCTCTCTGCCACTTATGCAAACGTGATTCCTGCCGTTTATTGTGGAAATTTGAGATTCCCGGCATTTGTTTCATACACTAGAGACATATCTGAAGGGATTAGTAAAGCCAAATAAGGTATGGAAAATAGTTGCATTTTCGACTTTTGTCCACAGGCGGCCGCACTGTGCGGCGTGGATGTACATATGTGTAGGATTTAAATCGTAAATTGAATAATACGTTCGTAAACTCGAAATGTTTTAATACGAAATTTGAATTATAACAAATACAACTAATTAAATTATCCCGTCTGAATCTCCGTCTGAGATCAAACACGTCTTTTCGTTTTCGTATGTCGAACCGGAATGACAAAGAAATCGCATATTACAAATATGAATAACGAAATCGATAAACATAATAACAGATATCGAATCGTCGCGTCGTTACAGTTACTAACGTCGTGACATTCAACGGAATTCTCGCCGCTCAGAGATGGCATCTCCCTACATATGTATGATGATGGGCGAGAGGGTTCATCGGGGGGAGGATTAGAGTGATGAGAGGGAGGGAAATCAGCGGGCAGACTAGTGTAAGAAGTGGAAGATAACAGTTGAGTTACCACAGATTTAAAGTATAGATATTTATAATTATCTTTATAATAAGGTTAATATTATATAAGATTTACAAAAGACTGAATATAGTATAAGTAAAATGTAAAATGAATATGTCAAATAGAATACTTTAGGAATTAACTTTTATTTTTTATTCCAAATACATACACTGATTCGGACTAGGAAGGATAGAACCAGTCACTTCGAAAAAATGTAGTTTAATGTTAACTTTATTTGCCCGACGTGGGTTTGTTCTCCTTACAACCGAAACTATTTACAAAACTGCGATGTAAACACTGAACACGAGCGCGTTTGTGTTTACTCTCGAATAAAGACTTGGTTTTAGAGATTATTTGCTGTTGACGATTCCCGAATACTTCCGAGAAAAGAGATAAGATATGAGATAAATTACTAGCGGAACCGGTTAAGCGACGCGCGACGTTCACGTTCGTAAAAGTGATAGAGATGTTTGCCAGAGCTTGCGAGGAGCTGTCGCCTCGTCGCGAACATCATGTGAACGGAAGCGACCGCTCGCACCTATATTTATAGATGTTCTCGACACAAGCGCGCGCCAATCGGAGAGCGCCGCGGCCGCTCGACCGAGAGCGGCACTCTCCATGGTCCGTGCTTCCGCGCGCTATATAAGTCGCGCCGGAATACCAAACGAGTGGAGTCCGCCTGGAACCACTCCCGTGCACACCGGATCGTACGAACCCTTTTCAGAGCTATACATCCGTCCAGAACGCAGGCTGGAAGCACGAGTTCCAGGAGACGACTCTCCACCGTGTCCCCGGCTCCCGGAGATTGCCGTGCCATCGCCTTGGCTGGACCGGACCCGTCGTGTCGGTGTGGTGGGCACGAATACCCTTAGGTGCCTCTAAGGTGCGTGCATCTGTAACCCGTCGCTCAGGTGTTTCTGTGTGAGGGTTGCGGCACCACTCGGTCCAGCACGGAGCGATTGGCCTCCGGCCCTGTCCGTGGGTCGAACCTTCGCGGTTCAACGTCGCGATTTGGTGTGGCGGCGGCGGGTACGAAACTCTCAGGTGCCTCTGAGATACGTACGAACCGTAGTTTGTCCTTCAGGTGCTTCTGAGGGAAAACCGCGGCACCTACGCTGCGTCGGGCCGTGATCTCCGACCGCATCCTGTCACCTCCCACCTTCCAGCGCAAATCCGAGGAGACTCCGCGAAGTCTCGCGCCGTCCGATACCGCGTTCCGTACCGCCGAACTTCGGGAACCGTTTCCGCGAAAGCGCACGCCGCGTACCGGTTAGTTATTAGTTGCTCCCGACCGCCTGATCGCTTTTATAATTATCGTCGGATTATCTTTTCTGTTCATTACTAGACCAGGGACGCCGAACCAGCTAGCGAGTAGTCGTAGGCACCATCCGCCGTTATCGCGGTTATCATAATATATTTTGTTACGCGGCCGGATTCGCCGGCCTGCACGAAGGATCATCTATTTATGTTATACGTTCTTTCTCTAATACTCGCAGTGCGAGAATAAAGTTCTGTTTTACCCGATTTCGCCTTCACTTCATTAATTTACCCGTCAGAACCCTGGTCGACTCCTGAGCTACGGGGCATCGCGAAATCGGAACGTTACAAGCTAAATCGTTAGAGATCTGAGGGTCGATCGATCAGCTGCCCGTTAGACGGCACCGTCAAACGCATGATTGGTGGATCGATAGCGCGATCCGCCAATCTGAGTAACGCTCCGCGGTTGATGATCGATCGTAATCGATCTCGACGATGCCGGCCAATGACGCCGCGAGCCGAATATCGATCCTAGTTCTCGTAGCTCCTGGATGACTCGCCAATAGCGAGTAGGCAAAATACATCTAGACCAGGCATGGGCAGAAATAGCACACGAGCTAGGGAATTCTCGGTGGACGCCTACTTCTCCCGCCCGCGCGTCTCGCTCCCCGTGGTGGCCATAGTCCCGCGGAGCTCCTCAGGCCCGTACCTACCGCACGCCGTATGCACTGCGCACAGCACGACATTTCTTTGAAAACGAGGGAAGGCAAAGGAGCCGAATTTTTTAAATGTTTAAATGAATCGAAATATCCTCTTTTAAGAAATTTCGCGATCCGAATTTTCTCAATGTTCGGATCGACTTATTTGTGCGAATGTTCGTTTTCGAAAATGCGTAGCATTAAAACAGAACAGCGTACACTGCTGAGCGATTCCTCGCTGACGTCTTTGATGCGAATATCAACGTCCAACTTCCCCTTCGATATTTCCGATGTGCCATGCAGTTCTAATTAACATGCGGAATAGTGAAGCTTTCTTTGAATAGGTTTTTTTGAATAGCGAAATAATCAAGCTTTCCTAATTGCCAGTAAAATTTTGACAGTGTAATAAATACAATTTTCCACATTTATTTTTTCAAAATTATCGTGCCGCGCAGTGGAATAGGCCTATAGGGGAAACCACTTACAAAAAAAACGCATTGACCATAGTACCTCATGGTACGCCCAGTGCATACGGCGTGCGGTAGGTACGGGCCTGAGGAGCTCCGCGGGACTATGGCCACTACGGGGAGCGAGACGCGCGGGCAGGAGAAGTAGGCGTCCACCGAGAATTCCCTAGCTCCTGCGCTATTTCTGCCCATGCCTGATCTAGACGCTGACGCTGCCGACTCATTCAGCCAATCCCAATCATACACTCCTCAAAAGAATTAAGGGATCACTTGTGCGAACCCAAAAAATTGGTCCCACTTTACGTACTTATAACTCCGCAAAAAATTGCCGTATTGATATCGTTAAACAATGGTTTGAAAGCCTGAAACCTCTAGCTTCAGATGCTCTGTTTCGAATTGTTGCTATGTTGGTTTTTTACAAAGTTATAGCGAGATGTAGACAACATTGACGGTTAACAAAAATTTTGTGTAACTTTGGAACATCACACGGGGAGCAGCAAATTTTTTTGATAAATCGCGTTAATATCATTTGGAATGGCTATCTTTCCTGCGTAAATTGTGTGGTTGTTGAATATTGTGCGGCTTTTTTTATTCGAGTTATTCAACATTGAAGTAAATATGGGCTTTTTAACTTTAACTGGCTTCAGAAAGCGAAAAAATTATCGTAAAATATTGTGCAAAAAAGCAATAGAAATAGCGCTTCTTTCCCTTCAAGGCACTCCGTTAGTTTTTTCAATTTCATTAACATTTCGATATACCAGGTGTTTCTGAAAATGTGCTTAAAAAATGCACAATTTCCATTTTTCCTTTAACTCGCTATATGTATATCTCGGCGAGAAATGATCGCAATACCATGATTCGAACGTCAGATTCAAGCAGAAATTGGCAGGAAAGGAGTGCCTCGAAGAGAAAGAAACGCTCTTTCTATTGCTTTTTTGCGCAAGATTCTACGATAATTTTTCCGTTTTCTGGAGCCAGTTAAAGTTAAAAAGCCCGTATTTACTTCAATGTTGAATAACTCGAATAAAAAAAATCACACAATATTTAACAACCACACAATTTACACAAGAAAGATAGCCCTTCTAAATGATATTAACGCGATTTGTCAAAAAAATTTGCAGCTCCCCGTGTGATGTTCCAAATTTGCACAAAATTTTTGTTAACCGCCAATGTTGTCTTCATCTCGCTATAACTTTGTAAAAAACCAAAATAGCAACAATTCGAAACAGAGCATGTGAAACTCAATTTTTGACGGACTTATGATCACGTAAAGTGGGACCAATTTTTCGAGCTCGCACAAGTGATCCCTTAATTTTTTTGAGGAGTGTATTATGTTAATTTGGCTATATCGAGGTTCCCATAACTTTGTTAGTATCGTATACAGGGTGACCCACATAAACCACTAGTTAAATACTCTATTTTACTGTTTCGCTCAACTATGTAGGGAAAGGATATTTAACTATATTTGCGGAACTCGCGCGCGCGCGTCTAAATGCCAGCTATAAGTTTGACGTAAATAGTTATAGCCGGTTATTTCACTTCATCGTGAACGCCACACAGTGTCGTTATAAATTTCTCAATCTAAAACAAAGGAACATAGCGGGAGTGTTAAACAAGCAGGCAGCCGGATCACCAATACTCACTAAATGCTCGTTTATCAAACTATTTAACGGCAGAACGAACGCGAGAGTAATTAAAGATCCCGACGTCGAGCGCAGCCGGCCAGGAGTTTGAATTTTATTCGCGGGGCATATCGCGCGAGCTTCTTTTTTCCTCCCTCGTTTCCGATTCCCCTATCTTTCGTTTACGCTGTTCTCTATTCCAGTGGCGGTTTGAACCCCGATCTCTCCCTCTTTTTCCCGCTCGTTTCCTTTGCTGTTCCTTCTAGGAGCGATACGAACGTCTTTTGCTTTTAATAGTGCTCGACCCACCGCCCCATCTCTTCTCTCGGTCCCACTACTCTAAGCACACACACGTACACATTATTCCCTTGGTTTGGCTATAAACGTGAACCGTGTCTGTGCGCGGAAAAGGTTATATAGCAGCGCCGTGGAGCCTATTAATTCGATTGCCAATCGATTCAGCTCTGCTTCGTTTCGCGAGGCGTGTACGTCGACGTCCGGCTCGAGTGGATTTTTCATTTACCGATACTACTTGCCGCTGACCGCCTGCACCTACATAATTAATCGTCCCGTCCGGGAAGACACACGATAGGTCTTCTGCTTGTGCAGAAAAAACTAAACTAAAATAATAAAAAATACACCTTGTTCGGAGCGACCCGACTACAGTCTTGTCGCCTATAGTGTTGCAACCCCGCGGGTATGGAGACTCAGAAAGCATAGTGGTACAGTAAAGTTGCGATCTAGCTCCCTGTGGATGTCCACGATCACTGAATGCACCTACATGCTGTCCTTTTCTACGTTCGGCATCCTTTGTACTTTCGGCGCGGTCGACGTAGTCATAAAAAAATAGTTTCCCTACACGATCTCTGTCCCTGCTCGGAACAGGCGATGCGAGTGTTACGAGCCAGGGCCGCGAGCAGCGCGAGTGGCCGGCGAAGGGTTGTTACGCGCGCGCGCTACGAATATGATATCAATTTGTTAGTTGAGGTACGCGGACGAACCCAATGCGAAATTGAGGAGCCGCTAGGATTATAGACAGCGAGGACGAACCTGACGCGAAGTCAGGGAGCCTCTAGGAATGGAGTCAAACGCAGACGAACCTGATGCGAAATCAGGGAGCTGCTAGGAAGGTAAAACTTCGTGAACGAACCCAATGCGAAATTGGGGAGCCACTAGGTTGGATAAATCTGTGTTTGGACAATTGAAATGTCGCGAACGAACCTGATGCGAAACCAGGGAGTCGCTAGGATAATTAGTAAGCCTCGTAACTAGTATAATTTAATTGATACAATCCGAGCGGTAAGATTGTATCGTGTGGGGACGTTCAATTACTTGATTAGGATATTGGACAATAATTATGGGTTTAATGAATTTGCGTTAATTATCAAAGAACACAAATATATTCTTACTATAAGACTTCGTGTTACAATTGTGTAATTGTCGCGAATGGATTGAATTTAGAATAGAAAGAATTGAAAGATGATATTACCTAAACTAAGATGCACGGTGTTGACGCACTGGCAATGCGGGGGTCTCGGAGCAACCTTATCACTGCCTAATAGATTTTACACCGAACTCGCGGAATCTATACGGTTAAACTTTGATTCGAAGGGAACTTTAGCCCGATCACACTGGTAGTTGACTTCCGAGATGCAGCACGGCGCGACACGATTCGTGATTACGACAGTACTAGCCCACGAGAGTAGAAATGCAAGGGCTTATGTAGCCCTGCAATGACAGGTGGTACTCGTCAGTACCCTTTGAGAGAATATTCGTATTTTGTCAACGACCAGTTGGTCGTGCGTATGTTTGGGCCCTAAACTAAACTAAACAACTATGTAGATTTATTTAGGGTGGCTCTGTTCGTTTATCTAGGACGGTTCCTGCTAGAGATGATATTGAACACCTGTTCGTCATCCGTAACACGAGCTAGATCGCGACTTTACTGTACTACGTTCTTCGACGTTTGCCGAACATAGAGAAGGACAGTGCGTAAACGACAAACAGAAACTGAAGGTCGAGGCAGCCGGCATAGTTCAAAAGGCTGCGTATTGATTACCATGTCAATGCAAATAGGAAAGTTTTTTATTTTTCATTCGTTTTTTACGGAACTTATACCAACGTATTCATGAGATTTTTCTAACTAAAATGAGTCTAAATACGGCATAATTTGGACCATATTTACTTATTTAAAGTATAATAATCATAATTCGCTATGATATAGGTAAATTCTCTGTTGAGTACAAATTCTGTTGAGTTTGGTCTTTTTTTAACCAGGGAAATCTCACAAATCTATCGATGAAAATTCGTACAAGTGGAACTAAAAATAAAGAAACTATGAAGGAAGCTAACAACGTCTTGTTCAATGATCACTTTCAGAATCGTGAAAGCGAGTTTTGCTCTTTAAATAGGTCATTATCGAAATCCTGTAAGCGAATTTTGACCGCTAAACACGGTGTAGATTATTCAGTAGATTTTCAATTAGCTGTGTTTGCATTATGGAGCAGTGGAGAAGCATGATGCATTACTAATTGGTCATCCTATAATATACACTTTTGGTTTTGTCATAAAACCAATGTAGCAAACGACAGGAAATGTAGTATGATATGTAATACGATATGTACCATATGTACTAGTAGAGATGTACATACGATCAAGTTGCCTCAAAAACTGCTCCGTTAAATGCATCTCTGGATCGGTGAAGATGTGTTACAAAGACGTACCGCAAAATTGACCTTAACATTCATTCCCAAGGTCGAAATTGTTTTTTTATTTCATTGTATATGTCACGTCCCGTGGTTAATTGATATAATCAATCATGTATAACATATGCCTTTTGAATTTCTTTTTATGCTTGCTCTAATAATGTTGTACGAGAAATTAAATATTAAATACTATTGTTGATAACACTGTCCAACACCAAATTTGATTTCAATATACTGTTGGGTCCTTCTTATAGAGTTTTTTGCGCTGATTCCGAATCTGGTTTTAATTTTTTTCCTATACGTCCAGTTTTTGAGAAAATGGAGTTTTAAAAAAAGACATATTTTTCAACTTTAAACAAATATTGCGATGTTATTATAAAAGATATTGAATTGTTGTTTGCAGCAAAAGATTCTGTAGACTTTCCCGAATACAGTGATATCCAATATTAATACATTATGATTGTTTAAACATGTTTAAACAATGATTAAAGACGGAGATGCACCACTTTTGCACCAATTTTTGCGGATATTTTCGAATTTATCTCAAAAAATAAGGGTCCAGCGAAAAATTGAACTATACCACGCGAAAGAGCAGACTTTTATCTTGAGAAACCCCCTTGTGAAGTTTGCATGGTCGACGTTTTTACCGAACCAGAAAGCAAAATATCTTCGCCCGACATGCGTTGACGCCAGTGGTGCTCTTCCACTAGCGCGGTCGTTCGTCGGGATACGGCGCGGCGCGCTGCGGTGAAACGGCGCGTGGCTATAAGCGCGCAATTATGTCAGCTTACTTAAATGTAATATTTTATTAAATGTGTTATACTATTGTTATTTATTATTTATTAGTATATTTATTCTGTATAAATTATTTTATGTATTTTTTAATGTTAGTCTCTCGTTTATAGTATATTTAATACAAAAAATACCTTTTTGTAACAAAAAAATAATTTATTCACACACTACACTATTACACTATTTACAATGCTAATATATATGTGTACACTATTCAGATATAATACACTATATCGATTTAATATGGAGCAAACTATTTTAATTATGTATTTAAGTCAATAAAAATAGTCCCGTTTATATTGTGTTTGGACTTATTTTACTCGGAAGAATCTCGAGTGTTCATTGGCACTATGATCACAATACATAGATAAGACGACAATTACTGAAAATAAAATTTTTCAGTCACCGCATTGCAGACTTTCCTTACATTGTATGTATTCCGTTGTCCGTAGACCGTCATTTATTTCAAAATATCGTGTTGGTTCTTAAGAAAACTGATGCTAGAGTTCAGTTTCGGCTTTGTGTTTGTTGAAATCAGTCGTGTCAAGCATTTCAAATCTGCATTGCTACGTATAAAACTTCATAAAAAACATTTATAGTTATTTATAGTATTTTAGTTGTTGTGTATATAATATATGTATTTTAGTAGTGTATTATATCTATCAATCTATATTATATCTATCATATCTATCAATATAAACGGGACTATTTTTATTGACTTAAATACATAATTAAAATAGTTTGCTCCATATTAAATCGATATAGTGTATTATATCTGAATAGTGTACAAATATATATTAGCATTGTAAATAGTGTAATAGTGTAGTGTGTGAATAAATTATTTTTTTGTTACAAAAGGTATTTTTTGTATTAAATATACTATAAACGAGAGACTAACATTAAAAAATACATAAAATAATTTATACAGAATAAATATACTAATAAATAATAAATAACAATAGTATAACACATTTAATAAAATATTACATTTAAGTAAGCTGACATAATTGCGCGCTTATAGCCACGCGCCGTTTCACCGCAGCGCGCCGCGCCGTATCCCGACGAACGACCGCGCTAGTGGAAGAGCACCACTGGCGTCAACGCATGTCGGGCGAAGATATTTTGCTTTCTGGTTCGGTAAAAACGTCGACCATGCAAACTTCACAAGGGGGTTTCTCAAGATAAAAGTCTGCTCTTTCACGTGGTATAGTTCAATTTTTCGCTGGACCCTTATTTTTTGAGATAAATTCGAAAATATCCGCAAAAATTGGTGCAAAAGTGGTGCATCTCCGTCTTTAATCATTGTTTAAACATGTTTAAACAATCATAATGTATTAATATTGGATATCACTGTATTCGGGAAAGTCTACAGAATCGTTTGCTGTAAACAACAATTCAATATCTTTTATAATAACATCACAATATTTGTTTAAAGTTGAAAAATATGTTTTTTTTTCAAAGCCATGATTTTCAAAAACTGGACGTATAGGGAAAAAATTAAAACCAGATTCGGAATCAGCGCAAAAAACTCTATAAGAAGGACCCAACAGTATATTGAAATCACAAAAAAAGTTGAAATTTGTTGGACAGTGTAATCAATGTCGAACTATCGTATATTACAACACATTGCGTGCGATAGAATTAGGAAACCTCATTTTGAATTTGAATCTTTGTTGAACGTCCATCACTGAAGACTGCGAAGATTTTTCAGAAGAATCGATGAGCAATGAATTGTTCCTCGATCTATGAGATGCGCAGATGTAATATGATCTAGCCAAGAGGAGGATAAAAAATGCAATGCACACGATTAAAAAGAGAGTGACTGACAATGAGAAGAAAGTGATTAAGAGGAATTGGCGATGATGTAACCACCTTATGAAAATTAAGCTAAGAACAAAGGATTGATCGATCTATAAAAGGGATGGCTCCTCATTAGGAGCTCAGTCCACAAAATACAGTCAACAAGTTAACAAGTTCAGTCTACATTAAAATTTCATCAACAGTCAAAGTTATTTATCGAATCAGTCAGTTTGCTTTTTGTGCGTGTGTTATCCTGCTGGATTATAATTTCAATAGTGAAGTTAAAGTAAACTAGAGGGTTATTGTTGCTCTCTGCAAAAAAAAATTTTTTTTTTAATTTTAAAAAAATCGAAAAAAAAATTTTTTGTGTAATTACGTTTGTTTCTTCGGTGGAAACTTTCCGTTCTCTCGTATAAATTGCATTGTTGAATGAACTTCTTTCGAAAAAAACTAAAAAAACTAAAAAACTACTTGACCAAAATGGACCAAAATCTAATCAGCTCTAAGTTACAGCGGGGCACATCGATTGAATCATTCATCATCCTGATCGCGTTGTTACTTTTTCTGAAAACGTTAACGAAAAATTTGATTACATAGAAACGGCCATACGCGCGCGCACACACACACACACACACACACACACACACACACACACACACACACACACACACACACACACACACACACACACATAGGAACATTTTGCTGAAAATAGTCTAAAATGACTGCAATGACCATGAAACGTGAAGATCTGCTAAAAAATCGATTTTCGATTTTCGGGGTCATTACAATAACTTCCCTATAAAATCGGGAAGTTAAAAAGTGTTAATCAGTCGAAGATATTTTTGTTACAACATCAACAACATCAACAAACCACCATCAACAAACCATCATCCAGTTCAGCGCAGAAGCGACTGTTCTAATCAAAGGCGAAATCTACTGTCACGTTAACCTTTTTCCGACGAGCGGTTTGACTCGCGGAAGCCGGTTAACTTCGGGCCTTGCAGGCGCTGAGACCAGGCCGCGTGCAAGCCGAGTACACGCGGTCCGCCCGAGACAAACGAGACTCGAGGATTCGACGATTTCCTCACGAAAAACGAAAGGTTCGGGCGCCAGGCACCGCAAGGAGGCCACACGAAACGCGGAACAAGGCTCGAGCTCGGAGAAGCCGAGATCGAGAGTCGAATCTTCGAGATACGCGGATCGAAAACGACGTCGCGACTAGGCCAGATGGTTCGAACACGGGATGACTAGGACAGCCCTCTCGGCAGGACGGATCTCACAGGGAATCGAATAATTCGACTACGATATGGTCTCGAGCTATTTATTGTAGCAGTCGATAAACTACAAAACCAGCGGCCACGTGGCCGCGACCCGAGAGCCCGCGCTCTTCATACAGCATAGCGAGTAGGTGGTCGGTCGCAGCGCGGTTGTCCTACAGTTCTCCCTCGCGACGATATCGCTCGAATTTATCGCTGTTTCTGCAGTAATAGAACTTCGGAAACGCGAGGCGCAGATGATCGGCGAACTGCGAGACTGCCGCGATGACTTCCGCACGTGATTCGCCCCGACGCGTACGCTAACGATTACGCGATCGAACACCGACGAAAACAATACGATGTTCGGCGAGAGACACAGGATTCGAGAAACGCGATGATACCGAATAGATTACTCTCCCGACGCGACTCCTCTTAGGATACTCTTTCGCACGTAATTTAAAGACGAAAACTCTCTCAAAATAATCTCGAAACCTCAAAGCATTCCCGAAACGAATGCGAGCTAATTATTGAGGACGGAACGGGAAGCGTTCGTCCTCTCGCGACGAAGGTCGAGCCGTCGCGCAACGAAATACCGAATGGATCACTGAGTGCGACTTACCGCTTCTCGTGGCGTTTTTGGTTCTGTCTTAATCGAACGGCTCCCGATAGAGCTGGCTGTACGGCTGGGCTCGGATGGACGGAGTCCTAAGCGCACGGAAACCCTCAACAGAACACGCAATCTCTCGCGGCGCAATTACGACTTCTGGATTCGCAACGCGTTTTCAATGGCGGACACGTGTGCGGTCTACGATAGCCAGTGCGACAGTGATCCATCGATTTTCGGCAATCTAGCGGATCGAACCCGGTTCCCCCCACTCGACCGCTTTTCCGAATTGCCCATGGCGTGTTTCCACGATGCAAACTCTATGGCACAGGAGCGTACTCTCTTCGCGTCCTAGGGCCCCGGACTGTCACGAAATTGGTCAAGGTGCCTATCGTTCTCTTGACCGTGTGTCCGTTAAGTTATCTCACCATTTTTTAGGCATTTCCGGTAGTGTAATTAAAAAATATTTTAGACAAAAGTTTGTCAGTACTTGGTGAGCTACATGTTCGCATATTCTTAAATCTGAGAAAAATGCTTTTTACGTAAAAAAGTAAGGTCACCTTGACTTTTTAAACGGCACCACATGCTTTGGACATCATGGGATTGTTTCTGACGTCAAGACGAATTTAACATATTACACTATGACCTTGAAATGACCTCAAACTCGGAAATTTTGTGCAAACGTAATTTTTAATGAAAAATTATTTCTTACAATATAAAACAAGTTACATGTATGTTCGAACTGCGATCCATCTTCTACGATGCAGAGCTCCGCTCTTTCTATTAGACTTTTCGTTGTCGCCATAATTAGGGCGTGTCGGTTTATGTTATTACATGCAGTTGTTATGCGATTTCTCGAAGTTCTTGAATATTATTGATTGCTGTATCGTATACAAAAGATTGCTCACCAAGTACTGAGAAACTTTTGTTTAAAACATTTTTCAATTGCACTACTGGAAATGCCTAAAAAATGGAGACATAACTTAACGGACACACCCTATATACCTGCTCATCCACGATCACGAAAGTGTACCTACTATTATAATTTCATTACTTAGTCATCATGGAACAATTTTCAATAACAAAATTAATCTGTAAAGTGTATAGATTTAACACAATATGAAGAAATAAGCATAACAGTTCACATTATTTGAGTAAAGGAAAACTAATTTTTATAAAACTTTGTAGTTTGAACTATTGATATCTAAATACGTTAACAAAATTTTTAACTTTGAAAAATGGTCCTATGACCAGCTTTTTGGCGTTTCGGAACACTGTGCGACCTCTCGCCGCCCACCATGTGGTCGACGTCAGCCGGCAATGAAAGGTCCCCATAATGGAGTCACCTGCGACGGCACAGCCCAGATAGCACCGTACGTTCGTAGGACTTCCGTTTATGTCCAGTTTACGTCTACATGTCTTATACCCGTTGCGGACGTTCATGGGACCTGAATTTCGAACGTACTGGCGACGTCTGTTTTTTAAGTCTTCTAACCGTCCCTAGGACTTTCGTACGTTCTAGGATGCTCACTTCTCATGCATAAGACATATTTATACAAGGTGTTCGACTCCAGGTGAGAGAAAATTTAAGGGGTGGTGCTCCATGATAATATAAGACGAAAATGAGGAATAAAAAATTGCGATTCCTGCTTCGTTATATAGTTATTAACAATTAAAAATCCGCCTAAAATGCGGCAACGTGACCAACAGAAGCGTACGTCATACTAGATGCACGCAACAGTCACGTATCAAGTGATAGGTGCATGCTTACCTTGGTTCTCATTTGGGGCCCCAGCGAGGTGAAAATGTTTAATAAATTAATCGTTGGACGACATTGAACCTACCTACTCGTTAAAATCCAAAAGGGTATTTCTAATATCCGCACATAAACACATTTATTTTATTTTATAGTTAATAAACACATAAAACAATGGGATTTTCTAAAATCGGTGTCATTGGTTCAATTTTGCTTCCCACTGTAAATTGACATTGAGCTCATGAAGATTTTTGAGAAATGTTTGCTGAAAGTTATAAAAAGTAAGCGTTGTACAGGGTGTATAAAAAGTAATGGTCACAATCGTCCTAGGAATGAATCTACACCTCTGGATCGGTGGACATTTGTAAGAGAAACTAGCAGCAAAATTGTTTATAACAAAGAAAATTGTTGTTAAAGTTTTTTTTACATCAACGCCTTCTACTCATCGAAAAGAGAAAATGTTTGAAAGGAACCATATGTCGCAAACAAATAGTTATTGATATATTAGCAAAATTTGATTGTGTGAAATTATACGTATATGTAGACAAAAGCCTACTACTACAGTCCACACGTCCGTGTCGATGAGACAGAACACGATCGTGTGCGTGCCTCGAGACAAACGAAATTTAAAGGGACATTCGTCGCTAGGCCCGTACCAAGTCATCGTCAACCCTACCCATTCAAATCGTCAATGTGAAATTGAGAATTTGAAGTTAATAATTCTAATCCGACATTATTAAATACTAACGTAAAGTATACTTGCAAATTTTTCAGGATCTCCTATTCCTTCGGCGGATCCACAGCACACTACCATTTACTCACGCGAATACGCGCGAATAATTGTGCTTGTCTTCCGGGCTCAGTGAGGGCATAATTTCCGATACAGTTTCTCACATATGTCCATTTTATTTTTAACCATTTCAAATGCGTTTTAAATCCTGTCTTTTATATCATCTATTTAAGAATGTAAACTTGAAAGAAAAATGTCTGAACTCACAAGAATCGATGTTTCCATATGATTTTCGAAAAATCAATATTTTCAGATGATTCTCGAAAAATCAATATCCCCTTGGCAACGATTTCATTTGTTTCAAACGATCTGGCTTGAGCGAATGCATTGTTTGCTGGGAGAGCACAGTTTCGCGCGGAAAGCGCGAAGAGCACTGAACTCTTTTCGCGTCGGAGTAATATCTTCTCGTTTCCTATCGTTGCAAATTCGAAAAGTGTGTTTATTAATTGTGTGAAAGTGCGGTGTTTTGTGTTTCCTATTTATTAATTATTTCTTTCATTTTCTTATCGATTATTTCACGAGCTTCGTCATGCCTCGACGGCCTTTCGATTACAATCCGCTTAATGTGCGTTTGATGCTTCGAGCTATACACGAAGCAAATAGAAATTATTCAGAAGCTCGTGAAGTATATCGCGAATTATTAACTAATACGGGGAGTCGGATACGTGCAAGAGATATTCCGGACCGTCGCACAGTGATCGATTCCTCGATTCTAGGTGGAAAAAATTCAAATTTTTGTGTTCTCTTGTAGTAATAACGCTTTATTTCTCAGAAATCATGACAAGTGTATAAAAACTTCATGAATTTAAACGAATTATATCATTTATTTAAAATGGACAAATATAACAATTAATTGTAACGTTTGTGAAAATAACATAAATTAAATATTTTATAGTTTTTGTTTAAATACGTGAATAAACAATACACAAAATGGAAAAAATTAACCTTAACTCATATTTAAAAATTAGATAAAGTTCTACAAAAATATAATACAAAATTACAAAATTATAATAAGGAATGTGCATGACAAAGGTGGATATTCTAAATTATTATAAATTATAATTGTCATATGTAATTCTCGCAGTCTGAAGTACATATTCTGTAAATTTTCTATCGTCAATTTCAATACCACATGAAATAGTGGCATACTCCATGTCTTTTCTAAAAAATGATATATAATAAATGACAAACGGGGCAAAACGGGTCAACGATATTTAGTATCATTGTTTTGAAATAAGTATTCTTCAAGACTATCAAAGAACCAAGTCCGGCCGAGTCCGGGAAAACTAAGTTATACAATTTGACCTCTTCTTAAATAATATTATTAGTTAACCTGTTGTGTATGATTTACACGGCAAAATAAAATTATACCGATATGTAAAAATGAAATACTTACCTTCGCTTACGCGCTCCATTTTTTACATAATAATTTAAACAACAAACAAACAAGTTATACGATGAAGAAGAATTAGCTTATTTATAGTGTTTCGCACAGGCAAAACTTTAGCACCGTATTATCGTCGTAATAACCACGTGCAATGGAAAGATTACGTTATATATCGAATAAATTAATATTCGTGAACAAAATAGAACGGCAGCGAAGATATCTGAAGTTGAACAAATTTACCATTTTGTCCACCTAGAATCGAGGAATCGATCACTGTGCGTCGCGAATTTCAAAGATTAGACCATCGCATTAGCGATGCAATAATGAATAATAATTGTGCACTGACGAAAAGAGGAACGGGCTATAGCTCTTGCACGTGCCTTTCCCTTAATGGGCCTTCGTGGTATTGCTCGACGAATTGAAATTTTGCATATGACAGTTCGTCGAATAATTCGCGAAGAAGGTTTACGACCTTACAAGTTTCAACGCGTGCAAGCACTTCTGCCAAGAGATTTTGTAACTCGTCGTAATTTTTGCCGGTGGATGCTGCATAAAATAGAAAGAAACGACGATTTTATTAAAAACATACTTTTTACAGATGAATATAGTTTTTCAAATACCGGTATTCAAAATTCACAAAACACCCGTATTTGGGATTATCAAACCCCCCATGCAGTTATTCAACGTTTTAATCAAGAACGTTTTGCAATAAATGTATGGGTGGGTATCATTGGCAATAATATCATCGGACCTATTTACCTACCGTCAAAATTGACGAGTCTAAGATATTTAGATTTTTTAAAACAATTTTAGAGTAAGAAAATTACGTGAAGTCGTGCCACGTGGTAGACATCGTTCCATCTATTTTATGCATGATGGTGCTCCAGCACATTCAACAATTTTGGTTAGAAATTTCCTTAACGAAATGTTTGGCACGCGTTGGATCGTCTTGACTTCTTCCTTTGGGGAGCAGTCTAGAGTATTGTTTATAGGTCGGGTGCGCACATAAACAATGTAGACGATTTTTAAAAAAGTGTGAAAAAGTGCGGCGGAACTTAAAAGAACGATTACATGTGTGTTTGGACACTGGTGGTGCCCACATTGGACCAGGAAGACAGGCACAACTTCTAAGACAAATCCGCGTAAATGGTAGTGTGCTGTGGATCCGCCGAAGGAATAGGAGACCCTGAAAAATTTGTAAGTATACTTTACGTTAGTATTTAATAATGTAGGATTAGAATTATTAACTTCAAATTCTTAATTTCACATTGACGATTTGAATGGGCAGGGAGACGATGACTTAGTACGGTTCTAGCGACGAATGTCCCTTTAAATTTCGTTTGTCTCGAGGCACGCACACGATCGTGTTCTGTCTCATCGACACGGACGTGTGGACTGTAGTAGTAGGTTTTTGTTTATACGTATAATTCCACACAATCAAATTTTGTAAAAACTTTAACAGCTAATATATCAATAACTATTTGTTTGCAACATATGACTCCTTTCAAATATTTTCTCTTTTCGATGAGTAGAAGGCGTTGATGTAAAAAAAACCTTAACAACAATTTTCTTTGTTATAAACAATTCCGTGGCAAGTTTCTCTTACAAATGTCCACCGATCCAGAGGTGTAGATTCACCCCTAAGGACGTATCACCATTACTTTTTATACATCCTGTACAGTAGGTAATCACCTTCGTGGACCGATATGTCGATTAATTGCTATTCATTTTGGCGTGACATTTACGCCATTGTTATGGTTCATTGTCCGTACGGAGGATGTCGGTCGGTAGATAACACAATATCATGGTGGAACACCAGGCGAAGGAATTCCGTCGCCGCAAGAACTGAAATCAATTTCCCGGCTCGTGTATCAGGTGACCATTAGGTGAAGGAGAATGCGGGTCAGTGGCCTGATTTAGGACGAGCTGATAAATACCGATTATCAATGGCCCGGCAGCGGTAGCGGCAACGGCATGGCAGCGTTCCGCGACTTCGAGCCGTTCATTCCCTCGGTTTCAAGCCGGGCGGAAATTTTCCGGCAGAAAAATATACTCGGCCGACGGTAATTGCTTGGCGAATTCACGGCGGAACGCCACAGTGGCCGGGCGAAAGTTCAGGAGTGGCTGATCCGCCGGAGTTACCGGAGTTTCGTTCCTCTTCCGATGAATGCCGCTACTCGCCGTCGAAATTGTTCGTTTCGAGTGGGCCGAACGAAAGCCTGGCCCCGGCTAAACGCCGCGAAGGCTTCAGCGATTTTACGAGCCGGTCGAGTGCCATGGCCAACTTTTCGTCGTAAGAACGGTTTGCTTGAATCGCATCGACGGGGATGAGGAAACCGCTCGTGCGCAGCCTCCGGGATTTTTTACGGCGAATCATCGACAACCAGCCGGAGATCCGATGAAAAAACGCCAGCTGCTCGCGGAACAATCACACGGTAATTAAAAGATCCGGTTAACGAATTATTCCGAGGAGATTGAGTTATTAGGATTATCCGCTTTTTGCCCAGAGTTCCCGACGTTTACCTTTATTTTTTCGTCTCGCCCGAAGTTCCGGATGTATTAATGGCGGTGAATGTGAATCAGCTTCTCGTATCATTATCTGGGACTACACTCGATCCCTCTTGTAATACGGTGCTCGAAAACCACGGTTTCGATATTAGTAACATGGTGTAAAAACTCTTGAAATACGATAGCCTTATAACACAGTTTCCATATACCACGACTTGATATACTTGGATCAGAGTTGGGCAAAATATGTAATTAGATACAAATTTCGGATCACGAATAAAAGATACAAAATTTTAATTAATTAATTTTAAGGTTCGGATCCAAAAGGAAATTGATCCGAAGTTTAACTAGTTATTTTTGTATCCGAAGCAGAAGGATCCGAAGCTACGGATCCATTTGTAACTAATTTCTGTAACTAATTCAAAGTTCCTTTCGGATCCTTCAAGTTCCTTTTGACCAGCTCGAGGCTTGAATGAATACGTTCCGAGGCCCGAGGGTCGGGCCCCGAGATCTGAGCCCAGAACACAATAGCAGTACAATAAACACGGCCGGGCGATCCCCCGGCCAGGCAGGTAGCTCGGCATGAAACCCCTGACAAGTGAAACCTGAACTAGTTTATTTTTCCGCGATGCCCTCACGAAAGTGCCACTAGCCGATTCGTTAAGAAATCCGATTAGCCGATTAAGAAAAGTCTAAATTCGATAGAATTCGGTCACTGCTTACTGCTTTTAGTTGAGAAGATGTCTTGGAAAAAGTAACTGATTAAATATTTCACGGGGGGGCGATCCCCCGGCCGTGTTTTTTGTATTGCTATTGTGTTTTGGGCTCAGGTCTCGGGGCCCGACCCTCGGGCCTCGGAACGTGTTCATTCAAGCCTCGAGCTGGTCAAAAGGAACTTGAAGGATCCGAAAGGAACTTTGAATTAGTTACAGAAATTAGTTACAAATGGATCCGTAGCTTCGGATCCTTCTGCTTCGGATACAAAAATAACTAGTTAAACTTCGGATCAAGTTCCTTTTGGATCCAAACCTTAAGATCACGAATATTAGTTACTTATCTTTTAGTTGGATCCGGATTTAGTTACTTTTTATTTAAATACTGCCCAACTCTGACTTGGATAGTATTATTTTTAAGGTATGCTTAACAAGGTTTCAATACAACATGGTGCAAAAAGGGATCTGCGTAAGTGTCTCGATGGTTCTTTTAAGTAGGACAAGGGCGATTGGCGGCCCGCGAGCCGCAGATGATATCTCCCCCTACTCCTGGATCCTTCCTACCAAACTCCTGTAGAGTATAGAAGGAGCTTGGAGAGACTAGGAGTATACATATTACATATACATACGATGCACAGTGGGCTGTATGCCCGATTTCAGCGGTCAAAATTCAATTTTTAAAACTTTACATAAATTGTAAAATTTTTGTGGCTTGAGTTAGTTGAATATCTGAGGAACAATCTGCCATCAATCGTTTTCCCATTCATCTATCCATAAAGCACTGAAATTTGTCGGAAGTTCGAAATTCTGTTAACGCGCTTTCATTTCTCGACGAATTCACCTATTAGTAATTGTTACCTTATTTACATACACTAACAGATTTTTTTTTATAGAAGTTTTTTTAGCTAAGTATAAGGTATACTCTTAAGAGAAATTCACTTTTGTATTATATACATTTTTTTAGTTATTAATATTTAAAGATAACCAACGATTCAGTCACTTTCTTTATGATTCTAAGACTTTGGTAATGACTTTGTTCTACCTCCGGGTGCGACCGGGTGTTCATTTCTGTGCCATTGTGTTCTTTGAAGTGTTTCTGATTGAGATGCAAGAAAAAAAGGCTGCTACTACGCGCTACTCCGTGTTTTATAGTTGATCTAGGAAAAAATGGCCATCGCGCGCGAGCGAAAATCACAGCATTTCTCACATCCTGCATGTTCGTATTCGCTATATCTTCGTATCTGATAAAGAGTACAGATGCGGCAATATTCGGAT